>NC_047526.1:7222281-7342281 GCF_902827115.2 Pseudochaenichthys georgianus
GGCCAAAGCAGTGGCCTCAAATCCCCATTAGTGCCCGACACACACATCAATGAAAAATTACACAGCTTCCCGGTTACTGGTATGTAATTTGTTACACATGAACGGATCTGTAAGAGGGAACTTATTATCTATTACTTTAGTGTTGATTATAATTATACCACGTTGCGTCATACTTGTAAATAGCATAGCAGTAAGTAAATGCATGATGCTATGCTTTGAATAAACTGTGTATTAGCATTAGCAACATTTGCTTGGACCATGGTAAATTCCTTGCAGTTATATAGGATTATTTTAGCATTCACAAACTGTGTAGGGGTAAAAGCTTTCATATAAGGAGCCACCTCATCAGGAGAAACACATACACACCATTGGTATGCCATTGGGAGCAATTTAAGGTTGAGTATCTTGCCCAAGGACATTTCGACCTGTTGGCTAAACCAATAATCTTCCGATTGGTGGAAGACCATTCTACAGCCCATACAACAGCTGCATCTCGCCTATGTGAGGACATACAGCATCCAAATGAACTCACGTAACACATGTGACATCTGTGTGTGTTATAGGCCAACTGAAATGCTCATATTGGTTTTCCCAGCATGACCAGTCAGGTCAGCTATCTCCTGACAAGGGGACTCTGACAGTAATGTGGAAATCAATACCTTCTGACTTTATATAGTCATTCTGACTTGATGAGGAGGAGTGGCTGCAGTTCTCGAGTACATCTCTCCATGTGACACATGTAATAAATCTACAAATAGCCCAGGTTATTTTCCTTCACAGTTTACAGAGCCTCCCTAAGCAAACTATTCGATTTTATACAGTGACATCACCCGCGGTTTCAGAGAATAAATATATTTCAGAAGTGCTTTGAGTGGACACACACAAACAGCATTGCTCTCAAAAAAAATACGCTTTTGGTGGCCCAGGCGACATGCACCTTCTCTGCATTGGGAACAATGGAAAAAAAGCTGCCACTCAGAAAAATATAAATATTTTGGGACACTCTTTTCCCGGAAGAACAAGCAGATCAGTCTTGTCAAGGTTGAGCTTGAGGTGGTGAGCAGACATCCACTGAGAGATGTCTGCTAGACAAGCAGAGATGCGTGCGACGACCTGGGTCTCTGAGCGGGGAAAGGACAGAATTAATTGGGTGTCGTCAGCGTAGCAGTGGTATGAAAAACCATGCGGGCTAATGACTGATCCGAGCAAGTTTGTGTACAAGGAGAAGAGGAGGGGACCAAGAACAGAGCCCTGAGGGACCCTTGTAGTTAATTGACAAGGGTCGGACTCGGACCTCTCCAAGTTACCCTGTAGATACGGTCTTTGAGGTATGAGGTGAGGAGGGAAAGTGCAGAGCCTGAAACTCCAAGGTCTTGGAGAGTGCGAAGGAGGATCTGATGATTCACCGTGTTGAATGCAGCAGACAGGTCCAACAGGATGATGACAGAGGAGAGGGATGCTGCTTTGGCAGTGTGCAGTTCCTCAGTGACAGCAATGAGAGCAGTTTCTGTGGAGTGACCTGCCTTGAAACCAGACTGGTGCGGATCCAGAAGGTTGTGCTGATGAAGATAACAGGAGAGTTGTCTAAAGACAGCACGTTCAAGTGTTTTAGACAGGAACGGGAGGAGAGAGACAGGCCTGTAGTTTATAACATCAGACGTGTTGAGAGTGGGTTTCTTTAGGAGAGGGTTTACTCTTGCCTCCTTAGCCGCGTTCACACTGCGGTACTTTTCCCACAAAAGGTTCATGCGAACTTAGTTCATCAGAACTCTTTAGTTCGCATGAACTAAGTACAGATCGCGTTCACACCAGAAAAAGTCCCTGGGGGTGGATTAGGCAAATGAAGCCGCTGACCTCACTTCTTCTTCTTCTGCTTTGGGTTTACTGGCGGCCGCAACCCACTTCACGGCGTATACTGCCGCCCAAAGTCCCCGGCCGGAAGTCCCCGGAGTTGGGGACTGGCTTCAGTAGAAGCTGCTGGGAGTCCCAGCAGCTTCTACTGAAGCCTTCCGAGTAAATCGCCAGAACGCCGACACCTCCTCATCTCCACCGCTCCCATGTTTTATTTTGTGTTGCCATAAGTTAGTCTCTCTGCGTTTCTGCGCTGGGCTAATGCTAATGCTAATAATGCTAATGCGAGGATAATAAAATGGCGGCTTCACAAAACTTTTTGGGAGTTTTACGGGGCGTGGTTTGCAATTCGCCCAGCCAATCAGAAATATAGCTCTTTTCTCAAAAAAGAGCCGCTCGAAAGTCCCTGCTTTCTAGCAGGGACTTTCAAGGGGGTAAAAAGGTTCGCATGAACTACTTTTAGTACCGGCTCTTTTTGGTGTGAACGCGATCATGAACTAAGTTCGCATGAACCTTTGTGGGAAAAGTACCGCAGTGTGAACGCGGCTCTTGAGACTGTTTGGAAAGTGACCAGAAGTTAGAGAAGTGTTGATGAAATGGGTGAGAAACGGTAGAATATCAGGAGCGATAGTCTGAAGGAGGTTTGAGGGGATAGGGTCCAGAGGACAGGTGGTAGGGCGGGCAGAGGTAATGAGGATAAGCACCTCACTTGGAGAGAGAGGGGAAAAGGAGGTTAGTGTGCGGGTGAACGGTGGGTCTGGTGACCCAGCGGTGAGTAAAGTTGAGTCGGAAAAAGAGCGAATATCAACCTTTTTTTCAAAGTAGTTAACAAAGTCGCTTGGGAGGAGGGGGAAGGGGCTCTGGGGGGTCGAGGAGGGTGGAGAAGATCGTTTTTTGGGATTGGAATAGGAAGAATGGAACTTATCTTGAAAGAAAGTGCTTTTTGCCTGAGAGATCGAAGCAGAGAAAGAGGAGAGGAGAGCCTGATAGGTTAGGAGGTTGTCACGGTGTTTGGATTTCCACCATTTCCACTCTGCTGCCCTAAGGACGGTTCTATTAGCACGCAGTGCGTCATTTAGCCAGGGAGCAGGAGGGGACTGACGAGCCTGCCAAGATGTGAGAGGACAGAGAGAGTCCAGAGAGGATGAGAGAGTAGAGAGGAGAGTTTCTGCAGCAGAGTTTGGAGGCAGGAGTTGGAACGAGTAAGAGGAAGGGAGGGCTGAGAGAACCGATGAGGCAAAGGTAGAGGGGGAGAGGGAACGAAGGTTACGGCAGACAGGTGCAGAATGAGAAGAGATTAGTTTGTTATGTTTGGAAAGGGGTAGAGAGAATGAAATGAAGAAGTGATCAGATGTGTGGAGCGGGTTTACAGAGAGGTTATACTTAGAAGTAGTGCAGTTCTTTGAGAATATGAGATCGAGGACATTGCCAGCATTATGAATTGGTGGGGATGGAGACAGTGAGAAAGCAAAGGCGGTTAACAGAGATGTTAGTTCAGATGTCTTCTCTGTCTGGAGGTTGAAGTCTCCGAGAAGTACAGCGGGAGGGCCAGTTTCAGGGATGTGTGAGAGGAGATGATCTAATTCCTCCAAGGCGCCTGGTGGACGGTAGAGAACAACAATGGTTAATTGTATAGGATGGGTTACTGTGACAGCATGGAATTCAAAGGTGGAAGGAGCGAAGTTAGGTAGCTTGAAGAGGGAAAAGCTCCATTTGGGAGAGAGCAGGAGACCAGTGCCACCTCCTCTGCCAGTGGGTCTGGGTGTATGGGAGAAGGAATATGCTGTGGAGAGAGCTGCTGGGGTGGAAGTGTTGAATGGAGTAATCCAGGTCTCAGTGAGAGCAAGGAAATCCAGGGTCTGCAGGGAGGCGTAGCCAGAGATGAAGCCAGCCTTAGGAACAGCTGACTGGCAGTTCCACAGGCCGCCTGAAACTAGATGTTGGATCTCAGTGGAGCACGTGGGATAGACGAGAGCAGGCCGGTTATAACGATTAGGAGATGCACGGGGTCAGTGATAATTGCGTGAGGACACATGAACAGGAATGGAGAATATAATGGTAAAGAATACTCTTGGGAGAGAGAACAGCAGTACCTGCAGAGTGCTTTTTCGAGGGTAAAGACAAATCGTTGTTGCATAACAATAAGTATGGAACATTAAAACAATGCTGCCAAATACAATACCATTTTGCTGATGTGTTCAGCAATGTCCAGGCTCACTTAAAATTAAACAAAATTAGAACACCTATTGTATTCAGGTTCAGTTTGGACCGTTTTTCTGGGGAAGAGACAGGTTTGTTTAAAAAGAAAACGCAAGTAACAATATTTGCATTGCATAATATACATAATTTTGCTTATATACTGAATATGTATGTGTTTCAGAATACTTCAATAGTTCATTAGATCTTTTATTATTCATTATTGTCTTTTAAGTTTTGTGTTAACTGACTGAATTATACTAAGCTTTCACACCAGTGATATACAGGATGTTAGATAACTTCAGTTAACATAATAAATCCTCTTGTTTACAAGAAACACCAAGTGTTCTCCTGGCTGTACCTAAAGGCCAGGGGCCTCATTTATAAACAGTGCGTACACTCAAAAGATGGCGTACGCCAGTTTCTACGCAATGTTTGCAATTTATAAAAAACAAACTTGACAGGAAAATGTGCGGTCCTCCACGCAAACTCTGAACCATGCGTACGCACTACGCACAAAAACGGGAGAGATGAGAAACTGCGACACCGTTGGCAGAAGGAAGAATGGAGAGAAATATGTGGATATAATACCATAAATAAAATGTTACCTCTCATCTATCATAATGAAGAATTCATTTTCACAAATATACAAGTTTTATATACTATCATGTTTAATCATGTTTTATGCCGTTTGCCAATACTTGATAAGTCGCTCGTAAAACACAGGAGGTATGGAAACTAAGAACACCATATGTGGTCAATTGTACAGCTAATATAACACACATACATTTTATTTTCCTTTAACTGGTGGATATAGAGTTGCTATTTTATAATAGTGAACAGTATATTTATAGAATCAGTGTGAGAACACGATACTGGGAAAGGGAACAGGACATGACCACTATAAAATAACTGTTCAAACATTGGAAGTATTGTATAGATGGCTTTCTCTTTTAGAAATTGTAGTGCATATTGTTTCTTATGGGACCCTGTTATCAAAGAGCTACGTATATAACCTGATGTATGGACCTGGTTAATAATTTCTCCCTGCGGTCCTTAATAACGACCCTGAAGCTGTCATACTTCCATCATCCCAGAGCCACTCAGGGCATAACATCCACAGATCGATCATCAGTCATCCAGCCCTACTTATAGAAAAAGGCACACATTCCCAGAGGGCATTTCAGCGTCAGCAGAGACGGTCACGGTGCGTGACTGGCTCTGAATGTTGAGGGTCACTATTTATCTTTATCCCTGGCCACAGTGGCGTCACGTCACGTGTGGTTGGGACTCACCGCACTGTCCAGGAAGGATTGAGAGGATCTGCTTGGAGCCCCCATATCCACGGAGGGGCTCTTTGGATCGATTACCTCGGTCACACAGCACTTCAGTCGACTGGAGGAAGAAAGGGTGCAGCTCAGTCGCATGCTGCCGCTGGCTCTTCCTCACGCTCCTCCTCAGGGGAGGGAGCGCGGCGCTACGGTGAGGAGGAGAGAGACGCCGGTACAGAGCCCCCGCAGCTCCCGTTGCCCCCTCTACCGCCTCGGCTCGTCCCGCGGGACCGGCTCAATACCGGCATTCGCGAGGACGGGCTTTCCGACCCCGGCAGGCTCCACCTCAGCAGAGGGCCTCTGGGTGGGGTGCACCGTCCTCCCGGAGCTGTCTGGCGGGGGGAGGAAGCGTCCCGGCAGAGAGAGTGGTTCTCTCCACCCAGGACGCGAGGACGAATCCCGCCTCCTCCCTCTTTGATGCAAATGTGGTGAAATATTCCAAATAAAAATTATTGCAGCCGCTATGCCACCATTGCATGAGGGCGTTCTTTTATCTAGACCAGTGGTTCTCAAATGGGGGTACGCTGACCCCTAGGGGTACGTTGGAGTACTGCAGGGGGTACGTGAGATGTATTTTATGTTAATGAAAAAACAACATAAGTAATGCATTTAAACAAACTGCTAATAGTAGATTAACTACTTTATTCAAAGGTCTACAGTAATTCTGGATAATAAAATGGGAAAAATAAACGGGGTGCTCTCTTTTCCTCTCCCTCTTCTGACAGCCCGTCAGTCTCGTGCAGCTCGCTGAACCTGTAATGAGTGACCCGACAGTAAAGAATACGTATATTTATAACTAGTTTAGCTAGTTCCAGAGTAGATAAACTAGCTAAGTGTTAGGTCTAACTCTTAGTGTATTTATTTTTGCTCCACTCAACGGTCCGTCACAGCGGCGGAGCTGTGATCATGCAGAGCTGCGTGTTCTCCGTCAGCAGCAGCTGATCTGCTCTCTGATTTCTCTCTCGCGTCCGGTTATACTTCACTCGTGTTTATGTCCAAATCTATCAGATCGAGCTAGATCTAGTTAATGATATGACTGCCTGCTTATCAAAGGACCTAAACAATAAGCGTTGCTTGGCAACGGCGTGTCGCCGCAAAGTATAGCGCAGCATTACGGCCCGTCCACACAGCGGCGTGCGTTGTCGCTTGCCGGCGGGCATGTCTGAAGCTAGACCAACAACCAATCACCTGAATCTCCCGCCCCGGACACACAAGCAGCGGTTTGATTGGCTAGAGCTTGTACTGGCATATGATTCGATTGGCTGCCGCTTCCATCGAAGCTGAAACACAAGATCATTTTTCTCACTAAATTGTAAGGACAACTTATTAAAAAGATCAGTTCAATGCAACTAATGTCGTCTTAGTGTTATTGCATGATGTTAAAATTGGTTTGCCATGAATTTAGTGATGGATTGTAAACATTTGAAATCTAGCATTTAAGTGTTTCTCAGTTACAATGTTGTTGTTTTAATAAATCAGACACTGATGGTGCAGCGCTGTACTGTACCTCTTTATACAGGCTTTTTTTCCTTAACAAATAGTTTTTGCGCTGATCAGAGGGTACTTGGCTGAATTTCTTTTTCAAAGGGGGTACATTATTGCATTTTTTTTGACGACCTCATCGTCATCGCCAGGTCCAAGGAATGGGCAATGTTTCACACAGCCCAATTGATCCTATACCTAACCAAGTTGGGTGTTGCGGTCAATTGGAAAAAGAGCTCCCCCATACCTCACCAGCAGGTAGAATATCTGGGGGTGATGCTCGATGCAGGCAGACTACGTGCACCCTGGCAGACAGGCATCCCTGCTTCGGGCAGTTTGCAGACTGCGTCAGGGGGCGACGGTGACAGCTTTGACCATCATGCAGACTTTGGGTCTCATGGCGGCTGCTCACTCCGTAGTGCCACTCGGACTGTTGCACACGTCGCCTGCAGAGGTGGTTTATCAGCCTTTGTTTAGATCCCAAGAAGCACAAACGACGTCTGGTGACTATCCCCCCCCCTCAGTAGAGAGCAACCTCTGATTCTGGGGGTCCCCAGAAAATCTGCACAGGGGAGCTCCACTGGGGCGAGTGACCTCCTATCTTAGTCTTCACAGACGCATCAGTGACAGGATGGGGGGGACGTGCCTAGAGAGAGCTGTAGGTGGTTGCCTCTGACAGAGGCTCGGCACAGCAACCTCCTGGAGCTGCAAGCAGTGATGTTGGTCCTACAGTACTTCAAACCCTTAATACAGGACAAACATGTGCTAGTGAGGAGCGACAAACGCACCACAGTGGCGTACATCAACAGGCAGGGCGGAGTCCGCTCCGTAGCCTTGTTGACCGCAGCAGAAAACCTGTGGTTGTGGGCTTCACAGAATGTGTTGTCTCTAAGGGCCCTGCACATCCGGGACGGGAGAACGGGGGGGCCGACCTCATGTCAAGAAGCGGGCCCCTGCCAGACGAGTGGAGGCTTTTCGCCATTTGGCGCCGTGGTACGCGGAGGTGACACAGATGATGGTGGACCAGCCCTGGGCGATTCCTCAGGACTCGGGGGAGCTGTCTCAGGAAACGGGTGCAATAGGGGCGTTATCCACTCTGGGTCAACCTCTCCAGGCTTGGCTCCTGACAGGCCCAGGCTGAGACAGGTGGGACTGTCTGACAACGTTATTCAGACTATCCAAGCAGCAAGAGCAGGATCCACCACAGCCTGTTACAGGCCAAAGTGGGTGGGATTCCAGTGGTGGTGTGAAGAAAGGAGTCTATAGCCTCTGTCATGTACGTTGGGCTCTATTCTTTCCTATTTACAGATACTGGTGGACAGGGGGCTGGCTCATTCCACAATTAAAGTGTATGCAGCAGCCATTTCGTCCTGCCATGAGAGATTTGACGGCAGGTCAGCCTTCAGTCAGCCGCTTATGACGCGGTTTTTGTAGGGGGTCAGGAGACAGCACCCAGTAGTGCACGCCTCCTCCCCGCAATGGGACCTGCCGTTGGTGCTCGAGGCTCTGTTCACTGTCATGGAAGACAGCGTTGCTGCTTGCCTTGACTTCGGCCAAGAGAGTGTCCGAGCTGACCGCTCTGTCGGTGCACCCAAGTTTGCTTTTGATCCGGGGTGACCGTAGCGGGGCGACACTCAGACCGAACCCCTCCTTTGCTCCTAAGAGCCTAAGGAGTTCGTTCAGGTCAGGGGCTATTCAGTTAGGGGGCTTTAGTCTTCCACCACATATTGGGGCCAGGGAGGCTGAATGGAAAGGAAGTGGGGATGCGGTGGATGTTAGCCAAAAGCCGGTCAGGGACAGTGTGATGGGTCGATGTTGTTGGACGGCAGGGCGTATACATGTTGAGCCTGTTTGAGATATAACGGTGGTTTACCTATTATAACCCTAGTTATATAAGCACAGCCGGAGCCCTCTACCTGGGGGCCCTGTCTGTCCTACGCCGCTCGCTGAAGAGGGTGTAGGACAGGGGTATTCAACGAGGTCCAGTTAGAGAAAATCTCCCCATGCAAAGGTCCGGAACATCAAAATGTCTAACTTTATAAATTACTGTGATAGATATTGAAGTAGCTGCAGCTGTATCAATGTCTGCATGTAATCAACAACTGACTGCCAATCAAATAAAGAAAGTACAATTTAAAAACAACAATATTTATTGTCAATTAACATTGAACTAAACAGATAGTAAATACTGTGGATATGTGTAATGTTCCTCTCGGGCTGCATTTAAAAATAAAATAGCTTTTGAAAATATTTGCATCTTAAAAGTGCTTAATTTTAGATAAATAAAATAAAGTGTAGCAGCAGCTTGAGTTTCCCTTTTTCTTTGTTAACCGTTTCACATCATGACTTCACAGTTTCAGCCGATTATAGAACAATATCAGTCTTTACACATCATAACAATTGAACAGTTTTAAAGTTTCTCTTTCTTTCCCTCTTATATTGCAGTCCCTCACTCACTTGTTTGTTTGTATTCAGTGCGAGAGTTGAGCTGGAGCTTGTCCTGCCAGGAGTTTAAATCTGGGCTGAAATGGTGTCAGGGCCATTCTCATACACATGCAGGTGCTCATCGGTTAGCCTCGGTTAGCCTGCACTGGAACGATGTTTAGTTTTCATTTTGATCCTGGTGGACCATATTAATGGTTAATACCACGCTGGAGGATTTCAAAAGATGTAATGAAAACAGCGTTTGCTAATGAATGACTAAATGGGAACGTTAGCTATTGACTTCTGGCATTTACGCTATAAGAATCATTAAAGTGTTTTTTATGTGGAGATTATCCTGCTGAACAAAACTTAGTCTAAATATTATAAATGTGTGTTTGCCGAAGATTTTTTCTGCAATATGATTTTAAATCAAGTTAAAAAATATGTCATTACTGCACCACAGCTTTTCCTAACAGTTCAACTCATAACCAAAAGTGCTCTAATCCAACAAAATCACTTCATGCACACATCAGGTTCAACCCGTCTGCTGCACTTGGACACACGTCGTTAATCACATTTCATCCCTGGCAATGTTCCGAAGATATGTCATAAATGTCGAGTATTTATTACATCCAAGAGGGACATCTGATCATGTGGTAAAAATAAATCTCTGCTGTGGTTTGTGAATCACTCTCATATTGAGGTGTAATGTGATCTCATTCAGAATGCCTAAAGATTTGAATTACTTTGTGTTTCATAATTTGGACTGTTTTACATTACATAAGGGGAAATTGCCGTGAAAACACCATGATTTTAAGGAGATCTGTATTTAAGTCACAGTGCAGGTATTTCTCCTGTTTGTGTCCACCTGCTGCAATTTCTATGACACTTGTATTGATGCCATTAAGGGCTGAAATGCATTCTTTATATCTTTAATGTAATTTAATTCAAGTTTGAACGTAATCGAAGCGGTCTGTACAATAGCATGTGCAAAATGCTACAAAAAGTCAGTCGGACACATAGACTAAACACATTTAAAATGGCTATCCTGTCTCTACTCAAAGGTTACAAAATCATCCCGCATGGAAAATTCCCCAATGACCCCATCTTATCCCCAACTGTGTCATGGCACACAATCTCATTGTGGTGACAAAATGTTCCTCTTACATGGAAACACTTTACTTCAGTAGTGATATCCCTTCCCAGTGCACCTCCATGAAATCAGTACTGCTGAGAGGACGAATAGGGATTTTTGAATAAAAGTAAGAAAGTTCTACTCTACTTTGTTGGTTGACTCTCCACCCAAAAGAAAACAACTACAGCTGCCAACAGTTCAGTCAAGGCAGCCATTTGAAACACTTTATGCTCTCACTGTGACTGGGTTAAAAGAGATTGGATTACGGCTCGGAGCCTAAAAGCTCTGTAACGTCCCGGTGGGATGAACAGTGGCTGCATGTTGGGAAGTAAATAAAATACAGTTTGTAAAAAATCAATATACTCAGCTGGTTAAGGCCCGTCACTGCCTGCCAGAGAAAGTCTGATCCGTCACTTCCTATATCAGGTATGTTTCATGAGTTCTGCTTCCTTCCCTGCTCTCCTTCCGTGTTTTTACACTTCTAACAGCCCTCACATGTCCACAGAGAGGAAGAAGTGACAAGCTCAGCTCAGCAGTAATTGGGCATCTCGATGATGACACGGCAGAGAGACACAGGGGACAGAAACGGGAGGAGAAGCCGTTCCATATTAAACAAGGGTCCGCCCGCATGTGAAGGTACCTGCCCCGTGTCGAAGGTCTTCCTCAACATGATTCAAAGGCCAGAGATGACATTAGCTGGATTGTTCAGAATAATGAATTAGTTTTACTATGGTGTTAAAGTAGGCTTTGATGGAAAAGATAAAAGGAAACACAGCCTTACATTTAACCATCAACGATTAGTTTCAGACGAGAGGAGCTTTGGACACGGTGTGTTATTGTGTTTGTTCTTTGAGTGTAACATGAGCCTTGTAGTATTCGATATGGAACATGTAAACTTTCGGTCAAGTAAATAGGGTGGCATCAAATGTATGGACAGATTAATTGTCTGTAGTTTAATACAAACAAATCTGCTGATTTTCTGATCAGATAGTTCCTTGTTTTAAAAAGTATGCAGCCTATTTTAGTATTCTCTATCCGAAACCTTCAGTAAAAAACTCAGCCTCTATGATTTACCAATTGTGAAAGACGACAATAACATGATCATTTTCCACATGAGGAGTTTGGAATAGTACTCTATGATCCCAGGTATCATTGTAGTCACCAAGGAGGACATGAAGGGAGCCAGAACAAGCTGAAAAGCCAGGGGGACGATACTCAGCTAAAATAATTAGGTCTATCGTGTATATCACCAGCACATATATTTCATAGGACTGTGTGTACCTCTGCGTCAGCAAAGTCATTTGTTAGCATTGTGGCCTACAGATATCAGTCACAGCAGGATAACTCATTAGTACAAGGATAACAACGTTATAAATAAATCTGAATCTCTTTATAAATGTTTTTTCACACATTTTGGGAAAATAACTAGTGGATAACTGGACAGATGTCAGGACCTCGACATAATTGTCCATCCAGTCAAATAGGTTGGAGTGATTAAAGGGGCCCTAAGGGGCTAATTATCTGGTTCATAATTGTGCCTCTCCTGTGACATGTTTCCATGCTTTAATGTTCAAAAAGCTCTTTATTTTTCTCATACTGCCTGTGCTGCAGCACCTCTTTTCACGCTCTGTCTGAAACCAGAGCCCAGTTTGCTCAGATTGGTAAGCTGGCCAGCTCGGTTGTGATTGGTCAACAGTAACAGACAATGGAGCGCTAGCCAATAGAAGCGCAAGTGTTATGTATTGATGTCACTACAAAAATGTTAGCCTTTGCAGACAATTAACTTGCTCAATAGCCAATATAACACACTACAGGAAAGGGGAAACCCCAAATTGATAATAGGGCCCCTTTAAATTCATCCTTTAGAACCACTACTATCTACCACATAATTTGCTGTAGGTACATTAACTTTGTCATATGACATCGTGTAAGGTGACAACACCAGTGTTAATGTCATTGCTGCTTTTCTGAAAATATTCAATATGGCTTAAAAAACTAAATTATGAATCGAATTTTAAACTGATAATTTCCATTAAAGCATCTCAGCAGGGGACGCCACACTGCCATTGGGTATCAGTATCCATTTGGGTTCTCAGTGTCTGCCCTGATGTGGCGTTGATGTAGTGATAGGGGTGTGCCTCCGTTAGGACCTCCTAAGAGGAGGGTGGACATCTGCTGCCTCTGTGGTCCTGTCACATGGAATTACAGACTTAATTAAGTCCTCTCCATCTCCTTTGCCCTCCCCCCTTTCTCTGTGACTGTCCCTCTCTTTTATCTCTTCCCTCTGTTTCTGAATGTTCCCTCTTCCTCGACACCCTGCTTTTCTTCATCCCTATTGTTTGTAGCCTTTATTTAACCAGGTGAAGCCCCTTGAGATCAAAAGATCTCTTTTTCAAGGGTGACCTGCATCACATAGGTTTTTTCTCCAGCTCGTTTCTCCTTGACATTCCCTTTTTAGCCTTTCGCAACACGCCTCCCCCCCTCGTCTCCCGTCCCCTGCCTCGAGGTCACCAGAAGCTGATCAAGCCTCCTGTTCATGAGTCTTACTTCAACTTCAGTTATGTCAGCCGGCCTGCAGAGGAGCTGTAGCAAAGCCCCAGGGATCCAGTGACCTTAGAAGTGCAAGAGGAGGAAATGCAATATATATATACTGTGGTGTAATTGGAGTGTATTCCGAAAACGTCAGGATGAGGATAAACAAGAAGATATGCAGTGAAAATGGTGTAAAGGCATGGGCGCGGGAAGGGGGGTGCTGAGGGCGCTGCAGCACCCCCTAGCGGCAGGCAGGGGGTGCGGAGCTCCCCTGTCTGAATTATTATTTGACGATTTGCTGCTCCCGCTGTGCATAATCTGTGTAATATGTAGCCAATAGATTCCACATTGTTGGTAAAATAATATTTTGGCCTGCCCCGAATGTTGTTTCTGTAGCCCCGGACAATTCTACCTCCATAATATAATACATTAACCGTGCTTTACGTGAACCTCATCAAGACACTAGAGAGGACGACAGACCTGTAATTTCCCGTGTTCAGTGAATGCAACAGAGGCAAGACAACAGACCAATCAGAGAGTTGCATGGGAATAAAAGTGTGCTTGTGTCATTCAAGCTCGGCTCTGTGTGTGTGTGTGTGTGTGTGTGTGTGTGTGTGTGTGTGTGTGTGTGTGTGTGTGTGTGTGTGTGTGTGTGTGTGTGTGTGGAAATAGCACATTTAGTGTGTGGGGGAGAGAGAGAGGGACCGGTGCCAGCAGCAGGGACCGTGTTGTTAGCATCTGGTTAGCTAGCTGCACTAACGGACATAAGGAGCTGTTTCCACAACAAGCTGGAGGAGAGCTCTCCTCTCAGACTGAGAGGCTCAGGTGAGCTAAACAAGGACTCTCTGAGTGTTAAGATAGTTCACTTTAGTCTAAGTGGGTCTCAAACGGTTTGGTCACAAATTATTCAAAAGATTATTTCCGCGGGACACCTTCATATTAGGGATGCCATAATCGATTATTATTCGCCAGGGCTGCCAAATAATAGATTTTGATCATGGTCAGTTTCTGGCAACCCTACTTCATATGATCATTATAGTTATAAAACAAATAAGAGAATAAAGGAAAAACAGTTATGAAATACTATATGGCAGTAAAACAAGAATACAGTTTGAAAGGGGAGTGATTTGTAAAATATCCATAAAGAAAAAGAACATCTGCTTACAGTTGTGTTTCATCTGGGTGTTGAGATGTGTATCCATAGATCTCTTAATGTTGCTCTCAAAGTGCACCAGATTGATGCTTTCAACTTCAATATTTAAAAAAAATCTTCCCGGAGGAGCATCCCCCCGGACCCCCTAGAGGAGATGAGGTCCGCTCGCCACTCGTAAAAAATAGCACTTTACCCCTGCCTATATGCCGTGAGCTGATTATCGAGCCTTCATTGTAACAGTCGCGGGTGTCCTGTGTGTTTGCGTGTGTGGAGTGCTTTTGTGCGTGCTCTATAGTGCCCGTAATAGTGTTCACTGAAGTCCAGCACCTCAGCACCCCCACTCAAAATACCTTCCCGCGCCTCTGTGTAAAGGTCATAATTGTAATGGCTTATTGTAGATGTTTTTATTTTGCCTAGGGCAAATAATTACAAATATCACTGGCCTTTATTACGCAGTGCATGTATTACATTTGTTTCCATAAGGGGCATTCAGATACAATACATTATGTTTTTATTCTCAAAATGTATTCACTTTATGCAGTGTAAGACTACATCAGATCATATCAGAATCAGAACCACAGATCCAAGCCCACATTTTCCAAAAATGTAGGAAATAATTATGTTGTGCCAGCCCAGTGATCATGTGCTCTGTTTCCCAAAAGAAATCGAAAATCTAAATGAATATCTGCTTTAAATCATACACAACATCCCCATATTAAAAGAAATAATGGTTGTATCTGTATCTATAGCTACATTGACTGTCTGACTTGTGTGTTTCTGCCTCCTACAGGAAAGTCATCACTGTTTTGATGTCATTGACTTTGTTATGGGATGACCATGTGATCCTTTTGATGATCTGATGTCTAGGTAGTTACCACGCAACCACAACGTCCACAGTATAATTGTAGCTATATAGTCATACCTCCCTGACTGCACACTGTAACTATGGATTATAGGTGAAAAATTACATCTTAAAAAGTTTCAGGTTTTGCAATGAGACATGTAGTGGACATTTTTATTATTATCATCCTTATTATTATCCTTATTATATCTTTCATATGTTTAAACCAAATGCTTCTTATTTCCTGATATATTCTTACCATTATTATATATCTCTTCTTCCTCTCCTTCAAGGCCAAAGAGATGCTTTGGCTACTAAGAGACTCACACAGACACACACGAACTTCCCTGCTCTGAGAACCGTTATGCTATCTACTCAAGGCCACTGGGTGTCTCATAAACAATCCGACTGTGTGAATCCAGATTTCTCTCTTTCCCACTCATTTCCTTATATAACCTTTGCTTTCCCATTGTTCTGCGCACTCTCGGGCAGACTTTCCATACTCTGTCCGACCGGTGACAATATATTATTATGTCGTGTATTTGAAGCTTCAAATAAATAACCAAAAGACAGCTTTGCTTGATTCACCATTTATTTGTTTTGATCATTTGACTTGTACTCTCCAGCTGTGTTTGGGCCCTAGATTTCCATAACAGACATCATAAACGTCATTAGAGCAAAGGCCAATCTAATGCCTTCAGTCACCAATAACACAAGTTACAAGTACAACATAGTAACAAGATGTTTGATCTGTATTAGGCTTGTTTGTGTTGGTTTTGGACCATTAACATAATCTATATTTGACTGATCAAGCTGCAAACATGACTGTGCTTTTGTTTCATGAACTGGCGTTGCATTTGGTAATCCCTGTCTTAAAAATACTCTTAGGTCTCGAAATTCAAAGGAACCCCAAGCGGAAAAATCACAAACGAGCACTGCACTAGTATTGTAAAATGCATCCTCACAGGTCATGCTCACCAATGAAATCCCTACACAGGGCTGTGCTACATTGTGCCACCTTCATGAATTTTGATGATTACAGAGGTTGTGTCAGTTCAAAATTACGCACAAAGTCCCATTCGTAGCTTACTCTAGTCCAGGGCTGCCCACACCTTTTCAGCATGGGAGCTACTTTTAAAATGACCAAGCCCAAATGATCTACCTACAGCAGTGCTTCTCAAAGTGTGGTAATTGTAAGTGTAACATTTCACATTTGAAATAAATTAATTTATTTAAGTTTTCCGCACTCTTGCGGGAATATCTCCGCAATGGAGTGAGCTTAAGTTTCACTTTCGGTTGCATGATATAGCCCAGATAACACCTTCATCACACATGTTGCCACTTGTTTGTACCATTTTCAGGCGATTTGTAAAAAAACGATGTGTTTTTGGATATTTGTGGAGTTAGGTGGTCCGCGAGTGTTTTTTTATTGGTTAAGTGGTCCTTGGTATGAAAAAGTTTGAGAAACACTGACCTACAGGGTGCGACACAGATAGTGGACTAAACGGCAGATAGTGGACTAAACGGCGGTGAGGCCCCCTCATAACTGCATGAACCCGTATGGCACAATACAACTCAGACTGGCTTACCTGTACGTCAATCAAGTGGCAAATGCCATAGTAAGGATGGGTGATAGGCTAACTTTAAACAAATATATATATATATATATATCTTTTTTTTCAATGCCATGCGATCTACCCACACTACCTTTGCGATCGACGTATTGGGCACCCCTGCTCTAGTCCAACCTGCTATAGTTATAGCACTACTTCCTCACATTTCTTTTCAGGACAACCCATTTGTGTGTGAGAGACTACTGACATAGGAATTGGAATCCTAATGTGGCTTAACATTATTTTCACCAGTTTATTTCCCCCATGCTGTAGTCCAGAATCTGAGAAGTGCTAGCCGTGTGTTGCACTTCTGTGGTAACACAGTGGCTACACAGAGGGAAAAAATCACTTAAAGCTCAGTGAAATAAGAAAAACCTTACCCTAATTTTGGAGAAAGAAACGTGCTAAATTGTCTTGACAAAGAATGTGCTGCGAAAATACAGATGCACGGTATACAGAAAGTACATGCACACACACCACAGCCCCAATTTTGCTGCAACACAAAATAGACTGCTGGTGTCCCCTCCAAGGGAACACCAGCACAATTGTGCTAATCCCTTCCCCAATCAACCCGATGTGAGTGGCAAACCCTGATAAGCCCCTTAACCAACCAACCACCAACCACACACACACACACACACACACACACACACACACACACACACACACACACACACACACACACACACACACACACACACACACACACACACACACACACACACACACACACACACACACACACATCCAGTCTCAGTCCTGTGCTTCCACTCACCCATGGCAAAGAACGGGATCCCCAGCAGTGTGGAGTTGAACTTCCCGTCCGATATAAAGAAGATCCCTGCGGCCGTCACGTTGGCGATGCAGATGGTCAGAACTCCCAGCAGCCCCAGGAACGGCTTCCCCCTCAGGCAGTCCCGCATGGAGCTGGAGATGGTGGCGGCCAGGAGCACCAGCACCAGGCTGACCAGCACCTCCCCCTTTGCCAGAACACTCGTTTGGTGGAAGTCCCGCCAAAGGCTGAAGGAGGTGAGGGACTGGATGTGGAGCTGGTCGGACGCGTGGGGCGCCTTGGCCGTGGAGAGCCGGTTGACAAGGGCGCAAAACTCGTTCTCCCAGCGTTCCGCAATGACATCCTGCACCACGGGTCCATGGTTGCGGAGGTAGTAGGTGATCTGGACGGCGCGTGCGAACTTGACCTGCTGGTCGCGGCTGTTTTGCGAGAAGGACACACCACCCAACTGGTGGCCGATGAAGGAGACACGGCCATCCTGTAATTACAGATACCTGGCGTTAGCTTTGATGAAAGTTATTATAAATACATTATTCAACTGTTTTTAAGGCTCCCCACCAGTGGAGACCAGTTGTGTTGTACAGCAGACAGAAAAACAGCAGTGTTTGGGGAGCAGCCAGCTGTACTATAAACTGGAGAGTTCCAGCCCACACAGAGCAGTGCAGCAGCAGTCCTCTGACATATTTGCTTCTGTGTTTATTTACCATTTAACTTGAACTCACCTTACTGCTGTGGACAGAACTGGGTTGGAAGGTTGGTGTGCTGCTACGTTATTGAATAGCTCTATTTAATCATATAGCACATGCAGGACATCACAGTGACAAGAGTTTGAAGATAATTTCATTTGAATTGTGCAAAGCAGAGAAGAGCTCAGTGAGGCAACGGGGCCATAAAGTGAGTCTGTCAGTCCCTCAGTAAGAAATACAGATTTGAGTTAAATGGTTGCACACCATTTCTCAAATTTAAGCTGTAAAGGTGGCCAAGTATATATGCATATGATGCCACTATTATTATAAACTGTTTATTTAGCTACTACACATAGGGCTGGGTATTATGAAGAACATAACTCATAGGGCTGTGCATCTTCACTGGTCTCCCGATTAGATTACGATTACCCTGTCACAGATTCAATTCGATATCCCGATGCATCACGATCCATACCAATGCGTTGCATCCTTAATTGTCTATATTACTGCACATGGCTTCTTTTGCATCACTGCATACATGCAGTAAATACATATGAACTCTCTTTTTATTATTTAGAAAGTGCTTCAGAAATCAATAACATAAATGTCTTGACATTCATTTATAAACCAAAAATAAATCCATTGTATAGATGCCTATAAAGTATCTGAGTGTGAAATTATTCCATCCTCAAAAACCAAAAAGCTAATACTTCTGCAGTCTAGCTGCAGTTTCTAGCCACGGTCTTCTGTTAAGAAAGGACACTGAAGGTCCTGAATGTGGCATCACTAACATGACTTGAGTCTGAACACAGCAGACAACAGGAGTATTTACAATAGCATAGCAAAAATAGTGCATGTGGGTGCACACTTACATTCTCTGTCTCACTGTTACATAAACCCCATGATTGTATGAGATTAAATTAGCATCATCTCAATCAGTGATTAAGTGAATAATAAAGTTTCTATCAGGTCACTATCAGCCTGTCACTCATTATTTTCAGGAGGGGGTTTGGAGGAACGGAGGAGACGGTGATCGCGGAAGCTTTTTCCTCCTGCCTTCACAAACTTTACACACGTATACAGTATATCGTCTGAAAATAGCAAGAGGACATTCATACTCTGCAATCCAAGACTTAACTAAATCCACCAAAAACCTGACATGATTGTAACGCGAGTATTTAAAAAAAAACATAAATCCCTGTGTGGCTGAGCCGCAGCGACACGGAGTGATTCAGAGCGGGTCCTTCTGCTGTGGGTTCTGGAGTGGTGTTCTTGTGTTGGTGAATAAAGCAGACTGCTCCGTGTTTGGTGTCGCTGTGCCGCGTTCACGTCTGTTCCCTGATCTCTGCGTCACCGACCGATTTAATATTAAAGTGACCGAAAATAAATAAAAATAAACGTTATTATAAAGCCGCGGCCGTAAAATCAGGAAGCAACGTTACTACGTGTTACGTGCCAGGCAGGCTGTACATGTGTGGTTTTCCTTCCCTCCTGTGTTTCTCTCTTCTCCCTAGAGGCTTCTCAATACTCAAATTTCCTCTCCTCAACTCCTCGACTCCTCGGTCCTCCGGTAGTGACCCGGAAATGAATTTCAGCGTGCCATTTTGAAGGACGTCTCATTTCTCTAAATGCACACCGAGGACCGAGGATCGAGCGTCGAGGAGGCTCTCTGGAGGAGCTATAACCGAGGATACACTGATGGTTCCTCCACGGGTCCTCCGCGGATGCATTTCCGGGAACGGTGGCGGCGTGACACACGGCCGGACTTATCTCAGCCAATGACAGCTCTGCATGCATCCCCTGGATATTATTTTAGAAACTGCTCTCATTGCAACGCGATGTTTACAGAGAGAACAGCTGTGAGGCCCTGCAGAAAGCAGAGCAGTGTGTAAAATATATATCACTCAGTATAACAGGCCTACTCTCTTTGCTTTAGTTTAGTAGATATCTACAAAGAGTCCATATTTTTCTAAGAACATTTAGTGCTTCACAATAAAATACACAACGGCTGTTGCCTGATTATGCTTTAGGAGCTGTAGGTGTTTTCATTTCATTTCAAACCTTTATTTAACCAGATTGGTCCCATTGAGATCATAGATCTCTTTTTCAAGGGAGACCTGCAGCATATAGGTCCCACATGAAACATAAAACAATAAGGACATTATACATTATATTTACAGGATACATAGTTATAGACATTTACAAGTGCCCATTGTATCAGCAAGCATTTCATTTAGCCTAGCTTTAAAAACATGCAGAGGAATGAGATTGCTCAGTTTCAATTCTTGCTGAAGATTGTTCCAAGCATGTGTGTGGTAGGCCTATAGTGTCGGTGCGTGTGGTACAGTGTGTAGGTGCGTGTGGTACAGTGTGTAGGTGTGTGTTGTACAGTGCGCAGATGCGGCGGACAGACGGGTCTCAGTTGGTTTGATGTCCTTACTTTTAATACTTGCAAATACAACTTTTGGCCCGTAATTTCAATTCCCCATTGCAGCGACCAGAGAGGGGGGGGGGGAATATATCCAGTCTCTGATTGTGTTACGTTATTATGAGAGTGCTCTCATACTTTAAATTGCTTATATTTATATAAATATATATGTGCGTGTGTGTGCATCTGTAGCCTGGTATTGTCTCATTATACCGCACTCTCAATGAACTCAAGGTAAATATGTGGGGGAACAATGTTCAGCTGATCTAACAGAGATTATAAAATATGACGAAACACTCGACAGCTGATGCAGCTGTTGTCACGTAATAATGAACGGACGTCGCTTTAATATGACCGCTCAGAGGAGAGGAGTTCTCATTTCTTTAAACGTCTGCTGCTTCCCCTCCTCTCTCCTCGGTTCCCCTCCTCGGTCCTCCGCTCGCATCTCCTGTGGGCGGGTCTAAGTATCGAGGAGGGGAGTCGAGGAGGGGAGTCGAGGAGGGGAAATTTGAGTATTGAGAAGCCTCTCCTGTCTTCTGCACAGCTAATCAGCAGCTGATCGGTATCTGCCTGTGCACCTGAGTCTGATGGCTGATTGGATCCTCTCACCCTCAGCTGGCCTATCAGCAACCAGGGCCGACCATAAAGGAGGCACCCAGGAAGTCTTCTCTCTCTCACTCTGGGCCTGTTGCTGAGGAAGGAACACGGCTGTGTTTAGCAACTAAAGCTATTTGAATAATCTGAACTTTGTTAATGTGTGTGTGTTGAGAGGTGGAGGAGTTGGGCAAGTCTGGGGTACCCTGTATATTTCTCACCACCGAGCTAACTATTGTTTAGACACACTAGGTAAGCGGATTGTTGCCACCCCTGTATATTGTTTTGTCAAATTCTTTGTAGTTAGTTAGTGAGGGTTTTTGTTTGAGTTTGGTTTCAAAGGATAGTTGTAGAGAGGCCTGGTTTTGTTATGCTTGTTTCTTTTGTTTGGCACAATCCTTTGACTCCTCCTCCTCCTCCTCCTCCTCCTCCTCCTCACAAACAGAGTTTCTGTTTAATTGTATTATATGATAGGTTACAAGGAATAAACCTTTTGTCAACCTTTACTCTGACTCTCTCATAATTATTGGTTGTACGTTATTGTCTCCAGGTCCCCTAGACCTTAGTGGGGACGTAACACTACGCTATATTCGATTATGTTCTGTCACTGCATCGATGCAAAATCGTCCACGTCCGCATCGCGATGCATCGTAGAAACCATTAATTTCAACACCCCTAATAACTCAACACTGATCGTGCAACAGTATTGTAGGTTTAACAGGTGTCGATACATTATCACCAACAGTGTTGGGACTAACGCGTTACAAAGTAACGCCGTTATTTTTGGCAGTAACTAGTACTCTAACGCATTACTTTTTTAACTCAGTTACCGTTACTACATGGTGCGTTAGTTTTTTTATACAGTCAACAGCCAGGGGAACAGAGATGAGAACTGTACTTAAGTACAGTACTTGAGTAAATGTACTTAAATACTTCCTGTGTCACATGTGGAGACGGGCTGTGGGCGTGTTTGTGTTGTTTACTAACAAGACTATCATGGCGGCGGCGGAGCTCAAGTCTAGTTTCTCCACCTGGAGATATTCTCACTATTTCACTTGTGTCGAGCACAAAGAAAAGAACGTTTCTGTTGAATGTAAGTTGTGTCCTGGCGGGTCAAAGAGCCTATCTACTGCCCAAACCAGTCATTCAAATCTTAAAACATCTGCAGAAACAACATGCTGGGACGAAGCTAGTAACTAAGACCGGCACAGACCCAGGCCCTTTCTCATTTCTCTAACTCCCCTCCTCGACTCCTATCCTCGAGACTTAGTCCCGCCCACAGGAGATGCGAGCCGAGGAGCCGAGGAGGGGAACCGAGGAGAGGAGGGGAAGCAGCATGCGGTTAGAGAAATGAGAACTCCTCTCCTCTGAGCGGTCATTTTAAAGAGACGTCCATTAATGATGACAGGAGGCACAGCAGCCTCTGTCTGATGGACAGATGTGTTCATGACCACTTCTATATTTACTTTGAATATATTTATATAAATATACCATTTCAGAATCAAACAGAGCACTCTCATAATAACATAACACTATCAGAGACTGGATATATCCCCCCCCCCCTTTCCCCTCTGGTCGCTACAATGAGGAAAATGAATTACGGGCCAAAAGTTTTATTAACAAGTATTACAAGTAAGCAGAGGACACCAAACCAACTGAGACCTGTCTATCCGCTGCATCTACGCACTGTACAACACACACACACACACACACACACTGTACCACACACACCTAAAGCATAATCAGGCTACAGCCGTTGTGTATTTTATTATGTGAAGCACTAAATGGTTAAAATATCGACTCTTTGTTTGTAGATATCTACTAAACTAGAGCAAATAAAGAGAGAAGGCCTGTTATACTGAGTGATATATATTTTACACACTGCTCTGCTTTCTGCACGGACCTCACAGCTGTTCTCTCTGTAAATATCACGTTGCGATGAGAGCAGTTACTAAAATAATATCCAGGGGACGAATGTAGAGCTGTGATTGGTAAGTCCGGCCGTGCGTCACGACTCTTGAAACATCTCTGTTCCCGGAAATGCATCCATGAAGGAGCCGTGGAGGACCCATCAGTGTATCCTCGTTTAGAGCTCCTCCAGAGAGCCTCCTCGATGCTCGATCCTCGGTCCTCGAAGTGCATTTAGAGAAATTAGATGTCCTTCAACATGGCGCACTAAAATTCATTTCCGGGTCACTACCGGAGGACCGAGGAGTCGAGGAGGGGGATTTGATGAAATGAGAAAGGGCCCCAGACTCATCCAACGCCACTCCACCTCCACCTAAGCAACAGCGGCTGGATTTTAACCAAGGGACTGCTAGCCAGGGAACAGTCGATAAAGCCATTGCACGGTATGTTGTAGAACACATGCAGGCTATTGCTACAGTGGAGTCACCCGCTTTCAGGGAGCTAGTTAGCATGATACCATGTCCGGGCGGCACACGGCATATGGGACGGAAAACTTTTTCCAACTACCTGGAGAAAGAATATACAAAAATGTAAAGCCAGCTAATATCGATGCAATCCAGATTGCATATAATGCATGTCAAGTTGATCAACAGATTGTATTATTCTCCAATGCAATAACAGAACTGAAATGAAGACTATAAGCCTTAGGGCATTAATATAATGGGAGCCCTTTTTTTAAGTAACAAAAAAGTTACTTTTCACAGTAACGCATTACTTTTTGGTGTAAGTAATCAGTAAAGTAACTGAGTTACTTTTGAAATGAAGTAACTAGTAATGGTAACTAGTTACTGGTTTTCAGTAACTAGCACAACACTGATCACCAATAATGTGGATATAATGACAGAGCGGGTAAAGGAAAATTATTTAAAATACATCACTTTACTATAACCTTTAAAACAAGGAAAAGACAATAATTTTGACATATTACGATATAACTATATCCAAAATCAAAGATTATATATATTTTATGACAATATCCATATACCGTAATTTTAATATATTACCCATCCCTAAAGTCAATGACCCGAAGGTCTCTGAAGCAATGTTTCCGAGCTATGCTAACTATGAGGGTATTTGTTTTTCGCAAACCGTTGCCTAGTCATAATGTTAGCACTCTCCTTTGGCTAATAACACAGCAAAGGACAAGGACAAGGTTATGTAATATTTTTGGCAGCTTTCCACACAAGAAATGTCAATTTGTGACTTTCGTTTGGAGCATTCGCATACACCCTGTGATGATGAAATTAACTTAAAATGGACCAAAGCTTACAACAAGTTTCTTGATTTCTCTTATAATTTGTTCGAAAATATCAAAGGTACTTTATGGTACCTGTGATATTTTCGAAAAATTATTAAGGCAAACGCTAATGCTAAAACAGCAAGACTTGTTAACTGTGCTATTACAGTAGCTCACTTAGGCTCCCCAAACTAGCCTCTAACTCTCCGCCAATTTCAGATACGCTAGTTTACCACTGTTGAAGGGAGCGAAAATGGCTAACAGGCCTCATATCGTCAAGGCTTACAAAATGTTTACTGACAAACTGGGGGGGGGGGGGAGTCCGTCCGTCTGACTGACGGACAACTTCTCACTTCAAAAAAGAAGAAGAAATCTAGACCGCAAAAATAATTAAACAAGCGAGTACCTGTTTTTCCTGGCCAAGGACAGGTTCCTTGAACACAACACGAGCGTAACGTGTCTTCACGTGGTATGTCTCGTCTGAAAGGAGTGCTGACAGAGAGCACCGGAACGCCGCTCCAGCCCTTAAAATATTGCAATACCCATAAGGAGCCGTACACATGCCGCAGTGTTTGCGTGGCTGTGTCTTTAGTTGTAAGCACAGTGGCGATCTGTTGTTATTAGCATCTGGTTAGCTAGCTATGCTAACGAATTTAAAGCGCTTTTCTACAACCAGGTGGAAGAGAGCTCTCTCCTGAGAGGCTCAAAGAACCTCAGCTCAGTGAGGTTAAGGCACACCTTGATATGATCAATATAGTTATTAATGAGACTAAATGAAAAACAGGTATAAAATACTATATGACAGTAACAAAAAAGTTGTTAAAAATAACAAGAATAGAGTTTAAAATGGGAGTGATTTGTAAAATATCCAAAAAGAAAAATATGCTTACAGTTCTGTTTCATATGGGTGTTGAGAGATGTATCCATAGATCTCTTAATGTTGCTCTCAAAGTGCACCACATTGATGCTTTTAACTTCAATATTTAAAAAAAAAAAAAAAAAAAATCTTCCCGGGGGAGCATGCCCCCGGACCCCCCTAGAGAAGGTTACGTTCCCCCCCCCACTTAAATCATGTCCACATGGATAGGATGCTAAATACATTTGCACACATCTTGTGTCCATATCTTTCTGTGTTGGTGGTCATGCCACACCGTGCACATGCATGCATGCGCGAGTCATGGTGAGATATCTGGATTAAGAGGTTGCTTTTTCTTTGCACAGCATGAAAGAAAGGCCAAATTAATGGGCTGTGATTTTAGTTTTTTTAAGCAGAGGTTGAGTTAAATAATTTGTACGACCCTCGGGGGATGTTGTAAAAATTGAAAGGAAAAAGGTTCCCCACCCCTGCTCTAAATAATAATAAAAACCCTTGATTTGTAACTTAACATCTCTGTCTCCTATTGATCTGAGTATATTATAAAGAATAGCAGTTAATTGAAGCATTATAGCACAGGCCTTTGTCAGATGGTATATTACGCTGTTTTTATTCTGCTTCGAATAGTTCTCTCTTTTTTCACCATACCTGTGTTTGCATCACTGTAACCAATGAGCACCTGCATGTGTGTGAGAATGGCCCTGACTCCATGTCAGTCCAGATTTACAAACTCCTGGCAGGACAAGCTCCAGCTCAATTCTTACACTGAATAAAAAAAAGTGAGTGAGGGGCTGCAATATAAGAGGGAAAGAAAGAGAAACTGTTAAATTGTTATGATGTGTAAAGACTGATATTGTTCTATAATCGGCTGAAACTGTTAAGTCATGATGTGAAACGGTTAACAAAGAAAAAGGGAAACTCAAGCTGCTGCTACACTTTATTTTATTTATCTAAAATTAAGCACTTTAAGATGCACATATTTTCAAAAGCTATTTTATTTATTTTCTCTATTTTATTTGTAAATGCAGCCCAAGAGGAATATTACACATATCCACAGTATTTACTGTATATCTGTATAGTTCAATGTTAATTGACAATAAATATTGTTGTTTTTGAATTGTACTTTATTTGATTGACAGTCAGTTGTTGATTACATGCAGACGTTGATAAAGCTACAGGCTACTTCAATATATATCACACTAATTCATGAAGCAAGTTAGACATTTTGATGTTCCGGACCTTTGCATGGGGAGATTTTCTCTAACTGGACCTCGTTGAATTTTAGTTGAAGACCCCTGCTCTATGGCATACTGTTGCTCTCCGGCAACAAACCACTTTTTTCGACTCACACTGGCCCTCTAAATATTTAAAAAATATATATATATACACAATGTCACCTGACATGCTGGTGTCCAATAAAATGAGGGAATTATATGGGTGTGGCATTTTGTCTGGGGGTGGAGCAGTCCTTTCTGCAAGCTGCAGGGGACATAAGATACATTTCACTTTTTAACATATTAGAAATGTACACAACTTAAAATAAAAAATACATGCATGTGCATGAATATGTAAAGAAGTATATTTGATTGTTTAAAGACTTATTATGTATTTATTAATTAGCTAAAACTATGTTTTTTTGTTTGTTGCCTCAGGGCAACACTGTGCCACTTTTCCCAGGCAATATCATGCAAGTGTGCTCAGCTGTAAAATGATAACCCTAATCAATGTTTTTACATCTGCTGATATTTACAGGAAATGGACAACAACACATGTTCTGGGCAGAAGGGACACGATCAGCCTGTTAGGGCTATTCCGTCTGACAGTGAGGACAGTGAAGGTCAAGATAGGGTTAGACATACAGACACACAAACACAGACACACATACACATATATACACACACACACACACACACACACACACACACACACACACACACACACACACACACACACACACACACATACACACACACATACACACACACATACAAACACATACAACCACATACACACACACACACACACACACACACACACACACACACACACACACACACAGAGACATACAAACACATACACACATACACACACACACACACACACACACACACACACACACACACACACACACACATACAAACACACACACACAGAAAACCTTTTGAATTCATATTGAGTTGTTTTTTCTATTTCTTCTGAACTGTAGAAATCCTTAATGCTGCAATACCCTCGTAGCTCAGTGTTGCCCTGAGGCAACAAGCCAACCCCTGGGTGAGGGGGGGGTCACATGTTATAATTGATATAATATCAAGGTCCCCTAAGCTCCTAAATCACATGGTGAAACATTTGTTTCCTCCCAAAATAAAAAGTCATGCCATAGAGGGTTTGAACACTCTTTTTGACGGGTTAGTTGTATTTATTTGTTTAGTGAGCCAAAAGCACAGTCAGTGTGTTAGCTAGTTTTATATAAATGGCATCATAAACAGAACATACATTCTAAGCACATCCAAACAGTACTATAAGTAATAAAACTGCACGGCTAAGCAGAACATTATTAAGGGGGGGAAATGACTATATCATGCTTCAAGCTAGGGTTAGGTTCGGGTAACCCTACAGTTCAGCTTTGGGATTCACTTTGGATTTCTGTGAAAAGTTATGTGAAAAGAGGAAATGACACTTCTGGATCTTTCTGAGATGAATTGAGGTGATGGGTGGCTGAGAGAAGCCTCCAGGTTGCAGGGACACATTTAAACGGACAAAGCATCCAATGTATATGCTATTACTGTCTCTAAGGCAACCCAATATTGATATATTTGTGTATTTACAGTCTTTGGTAAGAGTATGAGAAAGATATTGTGTTGCAAGCCAAAGATGCTATTGAGTTGCATCATGGGAATTGGAGGATGTAGTGTTTTTGTCGCCTGACTGAGCGGAAAACTCCAGATTGGAAAACTGAATTTGATTATTTAATACGGCAAAAAAATAGTCCGGTTGTATAGAGGTCTATGAAAAAAATGCCCTATTACTCACTCGATTTATTGTTATTTATTAGTCAATTATATCTGAATCAGGTTATGGTCTAAATCACTTGTCTCATGTCTTAATCAATACAGCATGATTGATGTTCTTCTTGAAAGTTATTGTGTAATTTATGATAAATAGACATTCATAGGGTATGGTTTAGGGCAGGGCTACATTTAACTCAGCTCGGCACATATTTAATTTAATTATTACGTAAAACGAGGCAAAAGGCATGCCACACCCTTCCTTGCCTCTGATTGGCCATGATATTCTCACCCTCACCTCACCCTCACCCAAACCAATTAGTATTCCTTATCAAAACATCCCAATCAATGAAGGGTACAAGACTTGGCCAATCAGCGGCAGTGTAGGGAGGTCATGCCTGCAGCAAAGTAGGAAACAAAATATTGGTGTCATTCTGCAGATTAATTGGACGTACGCATCTCCAGGCATTCATAGAAACAGCAACCTTCACTTTGTGATAACATAATCAAAACCTTACTTGTTTCTGGTTTCCATTGAGAAATAATCATGCATTCTTTCTTTTGGCCAAATGTTCAAGCTGTCCTACTTTCACTCTATTCATTATCCATGGAACCAATTTATCTATTTTGGCAGAGTTGGGAAATCATTTAGAATTGTTATAATATGTTGAATGGCTAATGCTGAAGATATTTCCAAGTCCTATGCAGTTTAGGGAGACATCTAATGATTGTATTGACCGTTTTATATTGCCATGTACTCAAACGCACCCTAGGGCAAGCCAATTCTGTCAGACCTCCAGCTGTGTAGCTGCTGCTTGTCAGTGCCACTCTCACCTCAGATGTTATGATTTATTATAGAGAATAGGGTGTGTAAAACCGACATTGACCTTCGCTTGACATTGCCTGGCAGTATACAATCCAAACTACCCCATGACTTAAATCAATCCAGCATTCACGACTCCTGAATACAATGTGAAGCTTAATCTTGACAAACACACTAATGTTGGAATGTGTACTTCAGAAATGGCACACGTCTGACTTTTTTATATAAATCTAGTTTGACGGTCAGAGCTTTTGTCAACAGAAACCAAGAGCCACCAGAACTGCTTTTTATGAAGTCCCTTATTATCCTAAAATGACATCTTAAGTATTTAATTATCTTTAGACATCAAATCGGTATCGAGGATAATTGGCTAAATCAATTACTGGAGCAACACAAAATCCAATCAAGACAAGTAACAATTATTTTGTTCTGACAGCTGAACCGGCGGCGATGGTGCCACACCGGAGACATTTCATGTTAGGAAACATTTTCTCAGGGAAGCGATTAGAAGTCGGCCAGACTCTCTGAACATTGGATTGTTTTAACTTATCTTGAAAAACTGGCTTCCGGGGGCAAAAATCCTGCAAATTTGGCGGCCATTACAGATGTGCTCCCAATGCATCTGTACATTCCTAAGATGTACGTATACACACCATATACGATGTGACGAAAATTGACACTGGAAAAGTAACAAACAAGAATGAGGTTGATCCAGTTATACGAGTTGATGTAAGTAATTAAAATGTGATCAGCGTATTTTCTTGGATAGCATTTAAAACACTTGTGTGGACTGAAATAATGTGAATGTAACAGCAATTTCACATCCACTGATTGGTAAACAGAATCAGGAACAAAATAATTATACTGAACCATGTAGTGAAAAGGTTAGCGTGACAGAACATGTCATGACCTTGTTTTGTATGTATCCTGGTTATTTTGTTGAACACTCTCCTTGTGACTTGTCTGCTTTCAATTATTGTATTTGTGTTCCCGGCCTTTGTGATTATCTGCCCACCCTGATTCTATCCACCTGTAATCACCTTTTGCCCATTTGTTTTTTCCTGCCGTCTTCAGCTGTGTCTTGTCAACATTATCAGTTCTGTCTGTATATATGGCTGTCCTTCCCAGTGTCCTCTGTCGGTTCCTCTTCTATGATCCCCGGTGTGGTTTGACATGTTTCCTGTGCGTGTTTGTTCCATGAGCAATTCCTAGTGTTCCCTAGTGGATTTGCCTCCTGAGTTCCTTATGCTATCCCATTATAACCTTAGCCTGCTCTCTTCGCTTCATGTTTTTTATCTTTTGTTATACTGGCTATACTTTAAACAAAGCTCGCCTTTAGTTGTATATACCTGTGTGTTAGGATTCTGCGTTTTGGTCCTACTGTTTGCCATAAACTGTGACAGAACAGACCATATCAGAAGGGTTGTTTAGGAGGTTAGGCACATTGAGTTCTAGGTCTGACACAGGGGAAACTGTATTGTGCGTCTCAGTTATTGTATTATATTGGAATAACTCCATATTTGATCTTTATTTAACAAATGACACTTTGAAAATGTTGGCTAGGTGGGTTGGAAAAGATAACGCACTCTTTTCTTTGCAATCGAATCATTGGGTCAGAATTAAAACATTGAAACGTTGTGTGGATATAGGATGTAATGTATGGGCTCAGAACAGTCTCATAATACACACATGCACACAGAAGGATTCACACTTGTATTTCCGGATCCACACTTGTGTTTTTCAATGCACACACAAATGTATTCCGTTTCATATACATGTAAATAAAATCCAAATGCAGAAAAAAGTTTTACATATGTATTTTTGATCCTCACATATTTGTTTTCCGTTTAAATCCCCTGAACCTGCAAACACAAACCGCTTTCTGTGCACGGATCGCCTTGCATTCGTGTGTGGGTTTTTTTGAGACTCCCCTGACGGTCAGCCGATTCGTACTTGTAATTATTTTTATCTATAGCCAATCAGATGTCTCCTTCATTCTAAGCCAATCACATGAGCGCGCCCCCACGAGGGTAGATTTCTTGCGTTCATGACGTAGCGCTTCATGTACGCATTTTGCGCAGTCCGGAGCCGACAGGTCCATGGAGCCTGCCTGCAGGCGCTAATGTCAGGACACCTCCACTCTCAGTACAGCGCCACTTTCCGAACAGGAAATGCACGCAAATACAAGCCTTTATATTATTAAGGTACAGCGCCACTTTCCGAACCATTGATGAATGCTTGTGTACACAAAAACGGCAGGCAAACCCATTTTAAATGTGTGTTTCCTGTGTGGCGAATACAGCTGCTTTATTTATGTCTGCATGAAGTTGTTGTGAGTGTGGAGGGAGCAGCTACAGGTTAGCTTAGCCTAATCGATCAGTGCTAGACAGTGACCTGTTAACGGGGGGGAGCCCCGCCGGTCATTATTGGCCGATATTCACTCTTAATAATTTGATCGGTACTCTCTATAAAGGCCATATCAATCAGGAGAGCTGGATCTGATCGATATGGACATAAACGCGAGTGAAGTATAACCGGACGCGAGAGAGAGATCAGATCAGCTGCTGAGTCTGACGGAGACACGCTGCTCTGCATGATCACCTGAAGCTCCGCCCTCTGTTTAGCGAGCTGACCGGACTGCGCAAAATGCGTACATGAAGTAATCTTACCCTCGTGGGGGCGCGCTCATGTGATTGGCTTAGAATGAAGGAGACATCTGATTGGCTATAGATAGAAAAAATTACAAGTACGAATCGGCTGACCGTCAGGGGAGTCTCAAAAAACCCACACACGAATGCAAAGCGATCCGTGCACAGAAAGCGGTTTGTGTTTGCAGGTTCAGAGGTTTTGAACCGGAAACTAATATGTGAGGATCAAAAATACATATGTAAAACTTTTTTCTGTATTTGGATTGTATTTAAATGTATATGAAACGGAATACATTTGTGTGTGCATTGAAAAACACAAGTGTGGATCCGGAAATACAAGTTTGAATCCTTCTGTGTGCATGTGTGTATTATGAGACTGTTCTGAGCCCATAGTAATACACCACAAAAAGATGGTTATTGTAATCACCTTCCAAAACAATGATCCATTATTGATTTATATTAAGCAGAGCAGGATGACATATGAAGGTTTTCTGATGACCTACTTCCACTATTGCAGTATGCTAAGGTTCAGGAAACAAATATAATTTATTAAGGCGAGACACGGCAGGCAAAAACATTGTTTTCTATGCACTGGTCAATTTTTAGATTTTGTGCTATTTTTAACATTTTAACAAGGCTTTTGGAAGGAAACTATAGTTTGTCAGGAAGTTTGTCTATTTGCGTCTGTAGATTTCTCCTAAATTCACCAAAAGTTAGCATTCTAACTAGGCCTGTCATGATAATTAATTTTGTTGGACGATACATTTTTCTGGAAATTATTGCAATAAACGATAATATTGTCGGCACCGTTGTAAGACCATTTTAGACCACTGACATAATGATAATATATAATAATAATTCAAGTACATGCTTTCAAAAATGATATATAATAAATAAAACAAATTAATTAAATTATAATAAATTAATTAAATCACACACAACCAAAACAATACATTAAATATACTCCTTAAAACAACAGTCAAGTGTACAGTCCACTGTCCATACAAAGACCCAGATGCCTCAACAGGCCATATCCAAATCTGTTTTTCAAAGTTTTGGAGCAAGGAACACCAACATGTTTGCGTTTTCGGGCAAATGCATCTTTGATTGTAAACTGTCGCTGGGAAGGTGGGGGCTCTCCATCTCCAGCAACCGTGTTTTCTACCAGCTGGGAAAACGGAATGGGGTGGTTGTGTTTTAGGTGTAGTTTAAAATGCGTGGTATTGCCTGCTTTTGTCGCTACCTTTTTTAAACAAATGCGACACACCGCCCGGCTCATTGAAGTCCGTAGGTTTGCCTCGTTGATTTGGCTTGAATCCAAAATACTGCCACACCGGAGAATCGAGATGTGTAGTTAGTAGGGGTGTAACGGTTCACAAACATTTCGGTTCGGTACGTACCTCGGTTTTTAGGTCACGGTTCGGTTCGGTACGTTTTCGGTACAGCAGAACAAATTATCACAAAACATAACATATTTTTTTTAAATTATTATTAAACTGTGAATAATGTATTCACTCAAATAAATACAAAATATAATAAAATAAACATTAAGGTGCAGCATTTCGATAAACTGAAATAATCTGTATTTGAACTTTACTGTACTAGTACTCACAAAACATAAACTATTAGTTTAGGGTTTTTAATTATTATTAAACTATGAATATTCACATCTGTTTTTCAAAGTTTTGGAGCAAGGAACACCAACATGTTTGCGTTTTCGGGCAAATGCATCTTTGATTGTAAACTGTCGCTGGGAAGGTGGGGGCTCTCCATCTCCAGCAACCGTGTTTTCTACCAGCTGGGAAAACGGAATGGGGTGGTTGTGTTTTAGGTGTAGTTTAAAATGCGTGGTATTGCCTGCTTTTGTCGCTACCTTTTTTAAACAAATGCGACACACCGCCCGGCTCATTGAAGTCCGTAGGTTTGCCTCGTTGATTTGGCTTGAATCCAAAATACTGCCACACCGGAGAATCGAGATGTGTAGTTAGTAGGGGTGTAACGGTTCACAAACATTTCGGTTCGGTACGTACCTCGGTTTTTAGGTCACGGTTCGGTTCGGTACGTTTTCGGTACAGCAGAACAAATTATCACAAAACATAACATATTTTTTTTTAATTATTATTAAACTGTGAATAATGTATTCACTCAAATAAATACAAAATATAATAAAATAAACATTAAGGTGCAGCATTTCGATAAACTGAAATAATCTGTATTTGAACTTTACTGTACTAGTACTCACAAAACATAAACTATTAGTTTAGGGTTTTTAATTATTATTAAACTATGAATATTCACTCAAATAAATATAATAAAATAAACATTAAGGTACAGCTTTTCGATGAACTGAAATAATCTGTATTTGAACTGTACTGTACTAGTACCTAAGCAGCCAGTTTGACATTATGACTTGTTATTGTATTTTCATGTTTTTTTAAAGAAAAATGTACTTGTCCACATTGCTTGCCGAAAGGGCAGATCTGCTGGCACTAGCAATGTCTCCTGCCGTGGAGAACACCCTCTCGTTAGGGACAGAGGTAGCAGATACAGCCAGGTAGCGCTTTGCTAACATGGCAACATAAGGATATTTGCCGTTTGTAATAGCTTTGGCTCGGTCTGAAGTTTTTGCGAGTGGTGGAGGCTTACATGCTAGTGGGAGTTGGGTTTGCACTTCAGTCTTTTGGTACCGGTGATATTCACGTTCGGGTGATGCCTTTTCAAATGAGTGGGCAAGTTTGATGTATTGCCAGCCGCGTAACCAATGTTAGTTGAACAATGCCGACTAACAGCTTTGGTTCGGTCCACCTGTCTTTGTCCGTCATCCTTGTACGTAACTGCGAAACCAAAATGTTCCCAAACCGGAGACTTCAATGATGCTGGAGGATTTTCGAGCTCAACTTTATCTGCGTTCGCCATTTCGACAGTTCCTCAAATTACTGATTACATTTGAACGCATCCCTCTGACCAGCTCGTCCAATGAAATGACTTGCTCGCTCTATGACGCGTTGATCACAATGGGTGCAAATTACTCTGAATGCTGCGACGCAGCACCTGAGATTACTTCCAAAAAGTTGTTCACGTTCTCAATTTTTTACGTTTAAAGTTATATGCGTTCGGTACACTTCGGTACACACGTGTACCGAACCGAAGGGCCCGTACCGAATAATTTCGGTACGGGTACGTGTACCGTTACACCCCTAGTAGTTAGGTTTTGTAACACGCGAGTAAGTCACACGTTGTCTCCCGCTTGTCGCTATATTATTAATTTGGCTGATACGCTGCTGCACGTGCACGCAGAGTGTCCTGACCTGGCTGTGTATCACCCCCGCCCCTCACAGCGCGTGTGGCCGGCAGCCACAGCGCTCCTAGATAAAATGCTGGTCACATCCTTATGTAAACGGCAATTTATCGAGCTCAGAAAAGTTATCGAGTCCATTTTTATTTATCGTACAATAAGTACATTTATCGATTATCGCGACAGGCTTAATTCTAACGTAACATATAGTACCACGACCGCTGTTTGCACCATGTAATCAGAGGTATCGTTGGAAAGCTCCTTCTCTCCTGCACAATCTCATCGAATCCAAATATGGTAATTTCCTTTGTATCAGCAACTAATCGTGAAAGTACAAAGGGGTCTTCAACCAAAAAACGAAATCTCATTGGCTGGTGTCAATTTCTGATTCGTTCAGATGCGACACGTGGTGTGCTAAAAGACTTAAATCTCAAAATGGCAAAAGAACAGCGATAAAAACATTCACAAAGAAGATGACAACAATTGTCACTTGCATGAAGCAAGGTTAGACCCTGACTATGAAATACCGTCACGGAGTGCGTCAAGGCGCAAGCTATCGTCCAAAGAACAGGAGGGTTTAGGTAGCGCCACACAGCAATCTTTAAAGGTGGTTTTCTCAAAATTAGTTTTTTCTCCAATTCTGAAAGAGAAATGTCAACTTCAGTAGCACTTACATACACCAAACCTACCAGTTATATTCCTATCAATATTATGAAGGCTTTTACAGAAGGGTTTGTTCATATATCATTCATAGCCTGAATTATATAACATTTTATACCTAAAAACATGGCGAAAATTGATATTTTAGGGCTGTTGACAGTATCTTCTGATTTATAGATAAAAAGAGATATCCAAAATCCCTTCGGTAAAAACGTTAGATTCTAATATGACTACAAAATGAAATAAGAATTTTGATCCTGGCTTTATCCAATGTTCAGATTTGTGTTCATGAAATCTATAATATAAAAAATATGCGCATATATAATAAGTATTGGCTCATTTGCATATTTATACAGGCTATTTCAGAGCTATTTTAATACAAAAAACAAGTGTCTTAATCTAAGTAATTAACTGGAGAAATTCGTAGCTGATATCTTTAAGTAAAACAAATTACCCTATTTACCTGTAGTGTCTCTTCTTAAGACAACAAGAAATATCACGGTTATGGTAAACTGAATTCTAAAGTTGCCTCATGACAAATTAAAATACTTTGGATAACCCACCATTTCAGTTTCACATTTGTTTCTCAGAAGTCATTACTTATTGAGGCCTAACTGGCCTATATATGCTTATCAGAAATCATCAATGTATCTACCAAATGTCATGGAAATCAAGCCCCTAACTAACCCTAACACAAACACAAACCTAACCCTACCCAACTGACAAGACATGTCTTATGCAAGCCAAACATGTCAACCTGCCGGTGGCAACAGAGGACAAATATGGGAACATTTCACAACAATCCACATTAGTCATGGCATATTTCAGTTCGGACGAAAGTTGCGGACTGATCACAGACCAAAGAGTCAACGAGCCTCTGCCATTGCCATCTGTATAGCCATGCAGCTAGTATGGCATATACGTGAACTCAATGATCCTTATTAGAAATGTGTTGTTCTTCTTTTCGTGTAAAATATATAGTGTTGCCAATCCGTTGATGCAACAACTTTGGCACTTCATCTCGCAATCGACATACTCTAAGTCAGCGGTTTTCAAAGTGTGAGGCGCAGGGGGGCGCCAGAGAGCTTCAGGGGAGGTGCAGCGTGAGAAAGAAATAACGAGAATTTCAGCTAGTTAACTTCAACTAACTTTATGCGAGCAGCAACATGGATCGATTTTATAGTGATGTTACCTAAAGTGAGAGAGGAGACAGCGTCTGGCAGAAAACGTCACTTGCACACTCTTGGCTCTCTGTGGAGATCGAGTTCCCCCACCTTGCCCAAAAGGCTGTAAAAGTGCTCATTCCCTTCACCTCCGCCTACCTGTGTGAGTGTGGGTTTTCCGCAAGTACCGGTCAAGCAGGGGCGGATCTACCGGGTGGCAGGCAAACACTCCAATACTCCAATCAGACGCTGCTGCTCAGTGGCGTAACAAGGTTGTGATTGGCCCCGGTGCAAATATTGTTTCCCCCCCCCCCATCGCCCCAAACATAAGCTCACACACACACACAGACATACACAACCACTCAGAAGCGCCACCTGGCAGGCTATCAACAACAGCCTGCCCTGGCCTCAGACCACCACAGCCTGACAACGGCACAGCCAACTAAGAAGAGGATTAAACCTGTTTCCTTGATGTTTGTCTCTGGGGAATGGGCCAGTAGGCCTACATAGACCGGTTGCTATAATATAGCTTTTGATCTTGGCGTCGGGGGTCTCAATAGCGCCATAGAGTCCCCTATCGGTTAGGGCCCTTGGGGGAACTGTTGGACCACCGCCGGGCACAGCCAAATCCAGCCTCTCCTCCTGGCTGGCTGGAGAAGAAGGTTGCACAGCCACGGCCACGGATACAGCTTCAATTGTGGAGCTAGATGGCAATGATGGTGGTGAGCTATCGTTAGCCTCCGGCTGCCGCTGCACGTCAACATTGCTAACGTTAGCGTGATTTCGAGGACGATGTATGACAAAAGAAACGATCTAATTTTGTCAGTTGAGCTGTTACATCTCCTTGTTCTCTATTGTCCTTTCTCTTTTGAGCGCTGCTCTTGTGCTTTGGTTTGCTGTACATTATAACATTTAAAAAATTCTGCCGAACTTGCTGCTGCTAGCTACAGTTCAGTACAGGTATATTAAACGATTCGCTGGTCACGCAAGGTATCACATGACATGAAAGGGAGCAAGGTCATTGGAAAGATAAATTACAAATTAATTTAGGTTGCTTGGTTACTTTGAAGACTGCGTGAACCGGTCAATGCCATTGGGGCCCCAAACAAAAAATATTAAAAAAGAATATTAAAACATTTATTTATTTTTTGCATGGGCCCCTTGCCGGCTCGGGGCCCCGGTGCGTTGCACCGGCTGCACCGTTGATAGTTACGCCACTGAGTGCTGCTGCTCGGATAGCTCTCACTGCTGTGGCAGCTCTCAATGGAAGTTACAGCCCACCATGCTGGAGACCAGGCTGTGATACATTAAAGATGTGCTGCTGTCAGGTTGGGCCTACAGTATGTGTGTGGCTGATGTACAGTGGCATGTACATCACCCTTGTGTCACCTAGTGTAGAGTAAGCTAGCTGTTAGTGTATGTGCATATATCCATTTTATATTCAATCTGTACCATACTGTAGACCTACTTTAAATGTGCCTCATTGCAACCTAAAGGACACTAAAAGCACTTAATGCAGCAAAGTAAAACTAAACCAGGTGTTTGCACGTAGGGCTGCAGGATTCTGATAAAATAACTAATTGCGATAATTTTGAGGGATTTCTACATTGCGATATGATTCTCATTTTTCATCAATCTGCTCATTATCATTGAAAAATATGTTTAAATGGTCATGGTGAAAGGCTCTGTACCAAACCAAAATGTTGAATAACTCTGTAAAAAAACTATGTGTAGGCAGGGAATATCTCTGCAGCTCCTCCATACTTCATTCAAAATGGTATTTTAACACATAATTGGTCTTTAACGAAGAGTGAGCTTCCTACAACCTGAATACATCACTAGTCCATATTGCCATTTCGATCCAATTTAGATTAATCTTGCAGCACTAATTGCATGTGTCTCGTGGTGTGACAACATATATTTTTGAATCTGTTTTAAAAGGGAAAAATTGGCAAATATATCAAATCATGCATGCATGTGTGCAACATATGTTCAGTGTATAGCCCCGTACACCTAGCACCGTGGCTCCATCTGCAGAGCACAACTGCACGTGATGCAGGTGTGGGCCTACTGAGTGTGCACCTGTGGTCTACAGCTTCTTCCGATGCTTGTTGTATGGCTTTAAGTGATCGAAACAGCTGCAGTCACCTCACTGAGAAAATGAGAGGCAGACTCTAGAAATGAATGCAGTGGAATCTATTATCTACATGTCATGCTGCATGTGCAGCCAGCAGAAGGCAAGAGGGAGACACTGCATCAAAAAAAGGCAGGATATCCCTATGTGTGTGCGTGTGTGTGTGTGTGTGTGTGTGTGTGTGTGTGTGTGTGTGTGTGTGTGTGTGTGTGTGTGTGTGTGTGTGTGCGTGCGTGTGTGTGTGTGTGTGCGCGCGCGTGCGTGCGTGCATGTGTGTAAGGACAGAGAGCAACCAATCAATTCACGTGCAGCAACAAGGGAGGGTGAAGACGGCAAAGCCGGCTGTGTGTAATGGAGAGGGTTCACTCACCATCTGATATGTGACAATCTGCAGCCCTCCATCACAGCCTGAGCTAAAAGGAGCCCATTCAGAAAGAGTGCCAGCCTGCTACATGCTGCTGCTGCTGCTGCTGCTGCTGCACTGTCACCACAAATCTGATGGGGAGGTGTTTTGGGAAAGGGGGGTAGGAGTGTGTAGGCCTGGCTTGACAGTCATGCAAATTAAATCTCACCTTTAGCGTTGTGTTTGGATAGCTCACGGGCACCTTATGGAAAGTGCTGTTGGAGAGCACTGCCTGCCTGATATCTTCGAAGATGGTGATGATATCATCCAAGAGGCAGCGCTTGTCCCGGTGGCTCAGCACGCAGAGGTGCGCGAACGTGTAATTGAATCCCTTGTAATTCACGTGCAAATCCAACACCTGCTTGTGGACCTGCAGGACCTGGTCGGCCAGCTCCAGGATGTTCCCCCCGGACTTGACCAGCAGGATCAGCCTGCCATATCTGCCCGGGGTGTGCAAATCCGAGTACAGCTTGTGCTTCGACTGGTCGATGGGAAACAGGCTGTTGGCGAGACTCCGCTCGATCTTGGCCAGGCTGTGCGTCGGGGCGACCAGCACCTCCAGGTCCGTCTCCGGCTTGAATCTGCTCAGCACGGTAGTTCCGAAAATGATGGTGAGCACGGCGGGGACGGTGAGGAAGAAAACGGGGTGCCTGCTAACGAATAAGCCCAGCCAGTAGAACGAAGCCTTGAGCCCTCTGTGTATCACTTGCCGCAGCATCCTCCACAAAATCCCGCTTGCAGATGCCCCGTCTCCTCCGATGAAGCACATGTGACATCAGACTCCCGGCTTAGTCCAATTCGAGAACCACCATGCACACACTCACTCACTCTCACACACACGCGCGCCACAACACTTGGAAAAACAGCACTGCAGCAATCTCGCTGCAAGACGCACGGACGCACACACAGACAGCCAGACAGTCAGAACACCATCGCGCATCGGCCGTAAGAGACGAGTCCGCGGTGTCTGGTCTCACGCCATTCTGCCTCCGAGTGCTGGAGAAGAGCCGCCGGTGTGCGGAGCTGCAGCGGCTGCAGTGGCAGCGACGAGCCGCGGCGGAGTGAAGAGCATGTGTGCGCGCTGTCTGCTGCCAGTCCGCCGCTTCACACCAGCCCCGGCGCCTGATTTATGTACTTAACTGTAACCATGTGGAGGGGATGAAGGAGAGGAGGGAGGGAGGGAGGGAGAGGAGGAGGAGGAAGAGGAGCAGGGGAGGGGGGGTGATGCCTGGTTATTTTTAGGAACAGCGGAGGCAACGGGCAACATGAGAGTAGTAAAATATGTTTCCTGCCGCTGCTGGTGGCCGAAAATCACAGGGATGAGTTAGTGTTCATGAATCGGGAAAACCCGCCTTGTGTTCATGCTGAGTTCAGTGTGCAGGCCAGGCAAGATCAGGCCATCCAGAGCAATCTTCTTCTCTTTTCAAAATACAATTAAAAAAAAACCTGTTTAGGTGGCTTGTCATTATTTGACTTGCACTACACAGACATAACACATATTTTGTGCAATATTTTGTTAAACATACTACAAACACCTGTAATATAACACTGCAATATTTTACCTATAGTAATTATGGTGTTTAACACATTCATGCATCTACTGCATTACTTTCTACTTCTTTCACTTTTTTATCGCCAGGGGAGCAATGGGGGTGGGGGGGGTTGCCTTGCTCAAGGCAGGGCCTATAGGTGAACTGGGACCTCTCCAAGTAGCACTCCATACTAGGTTTGTTCGGGGGCTTGAACAAACAACCCTACGATTCCCAGTCCAAGCCCCTACTGACTGAGCCACTGCCAGCGACGCTACAGTCTAAGCATCATCAATAAGAAATCTCCCATAAAATATCATGTCTTCAATTAAGTCAGTGCCCATGCTCCAGATTTGATGAACATTTTGAAAAAAAGTCGAAGTATAGACCAGACTATTGTTTAACGGGCCTGGTTTTCAGAAAGCTAAACAGAATCAGATATATTGCCAAGTAGGTTCGCCAATACAAGGAATTGGCTTTGGTGAAAATGGTGCATCCAGACAAGATAAATTAGATTGTACAAACATATTTTTTGTAGGACAGTAACATGTGACAAATACAATAATTTAAAGAAGAAAGGTTTCCCAGATAGCAAAGTCATTGAATCAACATTGAGATATTGTCACGCTGAAGATTGCAATCAACATTGGTGTCAGACATTGAAAATAACATTGAAAGAACATTGCATTTTCAATCAATCCCAACAATGAATCAACCTTGATTCAATTACGATATGATCAACATTGAAAGGATGTACAATTGCATCAACATTAATTCAACTATATGCGTTGCATTACACATTGAAACAATGTTATTATCAGATAGCAAAAAGTAATTGAATCAACATTGAGATATTGTCACGCTGAAGAATGCAATCAACATTGATGTCAGACATTGAAAATGAACTAAAATGAACAAACAAAAAAAGAGCCCATTATTTATTCAGTTATTTATTATGATGTAATTCAATTATATGAAAATGTTGTACATCTTTTTTCCACTTTAGCACACAAAACATTCTCTCTTCTAAAGGTCCCATGACATGCTTTTCCGGTTATTACCCATCCTCTTATGTGTTATTTCTCTGCATGTAAACGATCTGCAAAGTCACAAACCCTCAAAGTGCACCCTGTAGCGAGTAAATACAGAAAATACCTGTCTATTCTGCCCCAGAACGCCTCGTTGGAGATTTCTCTTTTTCAATTTTTTCTTCCTGAGTAAAGTGACGTAACGGGCATCGTGACTTAACGGCTCCGCGGATTTCAACACACACAGCCAGTGTGTGTGTGTGTGTGTGTGTGTGTGTGTGTGTGTGTGTGTGTGTGTGTGTGTGTGTGTGTGTGTGTGTGCGCTCAGGCTGAGTTCCTCTGTGTCTCACTGTCCCCACGCCATCATCATTTTCTGTTTAAAGCAGCTTTGCTAGACATTGACAACATGCATTCTTCACATGCTGAAGATATGGATTTTGAAAAAAGTTAAGGACATTTCTTGACATAATAAACACAACCTGATCCCACCAGAATGTGTGACTCCACCACGACTCCTTAACACCGCATTGCGTGGTGGAGTCACAAACTTTGAAACGCGAGACAGAATATATTTTTTTCATTGGTACTGTCGCTATGTTTAACGGCTGTAACACCTGTATGGCTTCTCTTCAACCAGAGGATGGCCATGACCTTTGCCCCTCTTGTCTTGGCCTCGAGCATCTGAGGGAGGGCCTTTCGGAGGACCCGTGCATGAATTGCACCATCATGCCTTGTGCGGTAAGAGCTGCTAGACTAGCCGAGGTTGAACTACTGACTGAGGGTGGCCTTCCCCCTGCACAGTCGACTCCAGCCCAACCTACCCATCCTGAGCGCCGGGCCGCAGAGGCTGCGGGTGCCCCGCCCAGGAAGAGGACTAAGCCTGATAGGCTGTCCTCCAGGGTGGACCTACTCACTACTGAGCTAGCCCAGATGAAGTCACTCCTCTTGGCTCTCTATTCTGGAGCCAGTACAGAGCACGCCGCTGCACCCAATCCACCCATGGCTGAGCTGATTCCAGATGACGATATTTTCTCAATGGCAGCTTCAGCCACTCAATCTAATGAGTATGACGGGGAGGGCCCATCCCATGCTTCTGGGCCTGGCTCCTGTACCTCAGCTCATGGATCCTCGGAGGGGGCAGAGGACTCCATGGGTGCCGTCATCCGCATGTCACTGGCTCGTCAGCAGCTGGATGTACAGCAGCCCGAAACAGCGCCTGCCAGTGCGTTCTTCAGGCGCACTTTGGCACCCGCCACCTTTGGCGTTCCTCCCTCTTGTGAGTATCTAAGGGAGTTACATGCATGCTGGAGGACACCAAGGCTCTTTCCCGTCTTACGTCTGATGGCCAAGCCCTGGCAGCCATGCAGGATGCGGCAAGAGTCGGCCTTGACCACATGCCGGCTGTTGAGCATATTGCTTCCCTCATAGTTTCGCCTGATGAAGCTCTGAGGTCGGAGGCCAGGTAACCTCGACTCCAATGTCGGATCACTGATGACCTGCTCACTAAGGCTTACGATGCAACGGCGCGCATGGGCCGTATAGGCAATTCCCTCTCTCACCTCATGCTCGCCCTCTCAGCTTCCCTGCAGCAGGAGGCTCTCAGCGCTTCCTCTACCAGCCTCAGTGACGCCTCATTACAGGCGTTCGCTCTGATGTCTAGAGAGCTTGGGCGCCTGATGTCCACTCTCGTCCAGACTCGTCGCCAGGTTTGGCTGGCACAGTCAACCTTATCAGAGGCATGTAGGAGGACTCTCCGTGCTGTCCCAGTGGAGCCGGGGGAGCTGTTTGGTTCAGCTGCCGTACAGGTGCTCAAACGGACTGTCCAAGCTAGTCAGACCAGGCAACAGTTTAAACCTAGCTCTAGTCTAATGTCTTCCAGTGAACATCTCATCACTGAAAAATCAATTAGAGCTCAGGATTAGGATTAACTCATGCTTTTTACACTGTAAATACCAGTTGTGTACTCGTGGGTTTACAGTGGTAATCATCATCAAAGGCACTTTACGGTCTGACTTTGAACACAAAAGGAAGCCACTGAAGAAACCACCAGAACCAAGATCTCATTGCATAAGTGATGGAGACAGATGTTGTCAAACCAGACCTTAATCCTGTTTTAGTAGAGTCAGATTTTCCAAGCGGCAACTCTTATTGTTGGAGCAACGGCGGTGGAGAAGTAGCATAAAAGGTAGGGCATGTACAGTCGCGAGCTCTGCTACTGAATAATTTCTTGGCAGGAGTAAAACCTCATTCTCCAGCCTGCCAAACAAGCCTCCCTCCACTACAAAAGATGCAGTAGTGTTTTTCTGTTCTCTTTTGCTTTCTTTGAATGTCACAGGCTTTCTTGATGCATTTAACGATGTAAATGAAAAAGCTCCAGTTCTGCTCCTTAGACCTGCACGAACACTGCCGAATTCAAGTATGTGCACTGTGAATTTCAAGCTCTTAGTGTTCCAAAAGCTCATTCTTCATACCGGCCCTCAATTGCTGAGGACTTGAAATAAATAACCTTTCATTGTGACACACTATTAGCTATGCTGAAGAAGCCTTTACAAATGGTCTTTCGAAAAAAAACATTGGTATCAAAGAGTTCTTGGTCCGCTTATCTTCCCAGTCTTCCGCAGCTCGTGATTATATCATCGGCCCCCCATCCCGTACCAAAGCCATCCAGAATTTCAACTTCACCATTGACAGCCACACTCTATCCCCCCCCCTCACATCCGCAACCTCGGAGTCATCTTCGACAGTCAGCTCAAATTCAACCACCACATCAATGACATCACCAGGACCGCCTTTTTCCACCTCAAAAACATTGCCCGTCTCCGCCCATCACTCTCCTCCTCTGCTGCTGAAACCCTGATTCATGCATTCATCACATCACGACTCAACTACTGCAATAGCATCCTCTACGGCAGTGGTAACCAACCTTTTCAAGCCCAAGATCACTTTTTATTCCAAAATGTAAACCGAGATCTACCAATCCGATATCTTCCAAAGACTATTCATCGTCATATTTATTTTTGCAAGGCAAGGCAAGTTTATTTATATAGCACCTTTCAACACAAGGCAATTGAAAGTGCTTTACAAAAAACGAAAGACATTAAGAAAATGGCATTTAAAATCAGTCATTAAAAAGAAAAGCTAATAAAATAAACATTAAAAGAAAAAATACATGGATAAAAGTTACAGTGCAGTTTAAGATATGAATAGTTCAATTAAAAGCAGTGACAAAAAGATAAGTCTTCAGCCTGGATTTAAAAGTAGTCAGAGTTGCAGCGGACCTGCAGGTTTCTGGGAGTTTGTTCCAGATGTTTGGAGCATAATAACTGAACGCTGCTTCTCCATGTTTAGCTCTGACTCTGGGGACAGAAAGCTGACCAGTCCCTGAAGACCTGAGAGATCTGGATGGTTCATAATTTAGCAGGAGGTCAGAAATGTATTTTGGGCCTAAACCATATTCATCTGGATGAAGGGTGTTATTTTCCCCATAAGGATCAAGTTGCTGCAAATTATCCCGCTTATTACATGACCACATTCTCAACAAAGTAACAACATGACTCCCAATATTAATTGAAATGCTTTTATGGATTTAGAAAATGTTTTTATTGATTTAAAAAATAGTTGTATGTTGTGGCACGACAATGTATTGATTTAAATTGACATGCATCCGCTAAGAAAAATAGTAATCAATCAATTGCAATCAATTTATGTTACAACAGGCTCAATGTACGTGTAAAGATGCACACAAAGAAAGACACAGTTATGCACAGTTATCTTTGCAATGTACAATATTCATATTTACAGTATGCATACAGTATCTGTTCAATACAAACTATTCATATTTACAGTGTTCAATGCACTATATGTCGTTTCTCAGTTCAATTAGTAATATTCACATGTACAGATATTAGCCCAGTTCAATGTAATCCATATTAAGTTTCTCTGTTCAATGCACAATATATTTTCACTGCTCAAGTTGCTCTATCAGCCTGCCTTTAATGAGACTGCTGTGACTGCACATTATCTGTAAGCCTTTTGTAATCTGGCTGATAGTTAGTGATTGCCAGCCGGAGGCAGTCAGTAAGACGTGCGTCAGTCATACGAGTTCTATACTTGGATTTAATTATTTTCATTTGTGAAAAGGCCGTTTCACATAAGTATGTGGAGCCAAAGTAGGCCTTCAGTTTAAGCGCACATGACACAATCAGTGGATACCTCTCTCTACTCACGAGCGACCAAAAGTCCTGATCTCTTGCTCTGGCCTTCAATTCAATGTCGCTTTGCATTTCAATGATCTCCATGTCAACACCCATAGGTAATGTAAACACCTCCTGCATTTTAGCTGACAGCTGTTCAATGTCAACGCTGAGGAAAGGGTTGGATACAAAACCAACTACTTGCCCCATGTCTTGTAGCTCCACAAATCGAGCACCAAATTCTGATGTCAGTTTGTTCAAATGGGCGCAGAATTGTTCAGGATGGAAAGCAGTTTTGTCTGTGAGGTTTTGTGACACCTTTTCAAGATTTGGGAAGTGTGTCAGCCTCGCATGTCTTAACTGAGTGGTCCAAAAACTGAGCTTCACTTTGAATGCCTCCACTGCGCTAATCATGTGACCAAGCTCTCGGTCTTTCCCTTGCAATTCTCGGTTAAGGTCATTGAGTTTTGCAGTCAGATCGGTAAGGAACCCCAAGTCCAATAACCAAGTATCGTCGGACAGCTGCTCATACTCCTCGTTCCTCGACTTCAGAAAACTGATGATCTCTGGCAGCAAATCCAGAAAACGCTGGAGCACCTTGCCCCGACTGAGCCACCTTACATCTGCGTGAAGGATCAAATCTCCATACACAGAGTCAAGCTCATCCAATAAAGACTTAAATAGCCGGTGCTGGAGTGCTTTTGCGCGAATTGAGTTGACAATCTTAACAACAACATTCATCACATGCGATATGTCAATTGCTTTAGCTGCCAATGCCTGTTGATGTATCACACAGTGATAGTTTACAAATGGTGGAAAGTCTGGGTCTTTTCTGCACAGCGCAACACATCCTGAACGAACACCGAGCATCGCTGGTGCCCCATCGGTTGTGAAGGACACTATTTTATGAATGGGAATCTTGTACTCACGAACATAGTCCTTGAATGCCTTGTACACATCCTCACCCCTGGTTCTTTCTTTCAATGGGATAATGGCAAGAACGGCCTCCTTGACGGTAAAATCCGTGAATACCATCCGGACAAACACACCTAGCTGGGCTGTGTCTGTGCCATCGGTAGACTCGTCAAATTGAACTGAAAAGTATTCCGAGAGAGACACGTCTTTTAATACTTGCTGGGATACATCTTTGGACAATGACTGGACTCTTCTGGCTACAGTAGGTGCACCCAGTGGTACACTTTTTATCCTTTCTTTTATGTCCTCTGTGTTTTTGAAATCCGCAAACAAGACGTCAGCTGTGGCGCTCATTGCTTCTTTAATCATCTCACCATCCGTAAATGGTTTTTTGTGCTGAGCCAAAATATGGCTGATCCGGAGGGACGTTTCTGTAGCTGCATTGCTCTTTGCTGTAGGCACGATGAAAAGTGACTGCTGTGCTTTTAGTCCTCTTTTCAGTTCATCAATTATTTTGGTTCTTAATGCGCTGTTGAGTGGATATGAGTCTTTGAATTTACCATGGGCTCGCATGATGGCGCTCCAGGTTGCCCCGTTTCGCCAAGGCTACCGCCTGTTGGCATATGAGGCATCCAGTCTTCTCTTTCGCTGATGTGAAAAGAAATGCATGCTCCCATTCCAGGTGAAAATAATACATTTTTGATTTCTTTTTCGCCGGACCCTCAGCCATATCGATGTTGGTTAAAGATTAGCAGAACTTAGTACAGTAGAAGTTACTCCTCAAGATGCCCGTTAAGATATGATTTTTAACCCCACCCACAATTGCATGCAGCAATTCATAGATGTCAGCATATCTAATAACCAATTGGAGTTTGTAAAATGACCTGTGCGTGATTCAAATCAACAAGCCAGAGCTAGGTCTAAAAAGTTTGTTTAAACAAACAACCAACCATGAACATTTTATTTTTTTGGAAAATATTATTCCGGCATACCATCCAACCTCCTCAATAAACTCCAACATATCCAGAACTCTGCTGCCCGCCTCCTCACCCACACCCGCTTCCGAGACCACATCACTCCCGTCCTCCAGAACCTCCACTGGCTCCCCGTCCGTCAAATAATCAACAACAACATCTGCTACAACCCGCTGCTGCAGATACACGCTTTACAACATCAGGAGGATGCGTCCCCAGCTGACCCAGAAAACCACGCAGGTTCTGGTCCAGGCTCTCGTCACCTCACGCCTAAACTACTGCAACTCCCTCCTGGCTGGTCTACCTGCATGTGCCATCCGACCTCTGCAGCTCATCCAGAATGCAGCGGCTCGCCTGGTCTTCAACCTTCCTAAATTCTCCCACACCACTCCGCTCCTCCGCTCCCTCCACTGGCTTCCGGTAACTGCTAGAATCCACTTCAAGACACTGGTACTTGCGTACCACCCTTCCTACATCCAGGACATGGTTAAACTGTACACCCCAGCGCGTGCACTACGCTCTGCATCAACCAAACAGCTCGCTGCACCCTCACTGCGAGGGGGACCCAAGTTCCCATCAGCAAAAACACGTGGGTTTGCTATCCTGGCTCCAAAATGGTGAAATGAGCTCCCCATTGACATCAGGACAGCAGAAAGCATACACACCTTCCGGCGCAGACTGAAAACTCATCTCTTTCGACTCCACTTCGAGCAATAGAACTATTAACAAAGCACTTACATACTAATAAAGGACTGGCTTACCTAAAGCCAGTTGAGTAGCACTTGAAATGTGTTTGCTCTATGAAACCTGATGTACTTTATGATTCTGTTTTCTTCAAGTTTGTATGTTGTTGGTCGAACGCACTTATTGTAAGTCGCTTTGGATAAAAGCGTCAGCTAAATGCAATGTGATGTAATAATTGATATTGACTATGTTGAATTTCTCCTTGAGATTCAGTAATTGACTGTGACAGACGGATAACTTAAATGGAGAAATGTGATGTTTGTAAAGTACAGCTATTTGAATGTAACTGTGTACTTAAAATTTTGAATAAGAAGGAATCCAGACGATCAACCAGATCCTGTGTATAATTATTGCTGCTGTACTTTTCTGTTTTCTACAGAAATAATGTATTGTTGCTGTGGTACCCAAGCTTTTGGGACCTGTAACACATTTTTTTGTGCAGCTGAGTATCAAGAACTGTGCTTCAAATAGTGATAGGATTAATTGTAGCGCTCCACCTGTATACATGTATGTTTGTATGTTAATTTGAGTAAAGTTCCATTGTGATTGACATCATTGTTGTTTTCTATGGTTGCCAATTGACCCACAGTCAATGGTTCATGAACAGTTCATAGCCAGCCATTGAATTATATTCAGTGACTGTGTATGAACTGTTCATAAAGTTGTTATGAACAGTTCTTGATATGTTCTTGGTTGAAAACTGAATATCCCTACACACTCACTGAAAACTCCATTTCATAAATTGTTCATGAACCTGCCTAAAACCATATTCCATGAATTGTTCATGAACCATTCCAGCACAGGAGTTTCATGAGTAGTTCATGAACTGCCCTAGTGCCATTTAATGTTCATGACCATTTCATGAACAGTTCATCAACTTTGTTATGAGCTGTTTATGAGCTGTTTATGAATATGGTTCACTGATATTCCATGAACTTTTCATGACAAGTTCATGAACAGTTCACTATCATCTCACTGGGGTACTTCACAGACCTGCTGCACCACCACACCCCTTCCCGCTGCCTCCGCTCATCAGAAGCCAACCTCCTATCCATCCCCACCCACATCAATCACCGAACCTGGGGGGACAGAGCCTTCTCCGTCGCTGCCCCCTCCCTCTGGAACTCACTCCCCCAACCCATCAGAGACTGCACTGACCTCACCACCTTCAAAACACTCACAAAAACTCACCTCTTCAATCTGGCTTTTAATGTGTGATTGTTTTTGTATTATTTGACTTTAACTTTAACTATATATTTATTTGTTGTTCCTTTTTTTCTTTTCTTTTCACTACATCTGTAAAGCGTATTTGAGCACCTGTAAAAGCGCTAACAAAATAAATCTATTATAATATCACTTTTCAATGCATTACCCACCTTTTTATTTTTCTTGCTCTTGAACTTTACATGGCATTCCAAATGTACTATGTAATGCAGTCCTCATCTGTACACACAGTTTGCGGAAACTTAAATGCTATATGGATGACTGCCCTGAGTGAGTAAGAAAATACTATATTCTCATCCTCCTTCCAAGACCATAAATCCTCCCCACTGTAAAGGGCTTAATTAAAGGTTGCACAGTGACCACATTCCATTTAGCCTCTGATTGGGTGCCAAGTGCCTCCCTCAGAATCCTAGTCTCCGGTCAGAGGGAAGAGGCTTGCTACCGGTAACCTGATAGTATTAGGACAGTGTTCTGCAGTAACCAAGCATATTTTCTGTAATTGATGGTGGCGGTTGTCACTTGGATATTATACATACATATTTAATAACTCTGGTTAAGTCATTGGCTGAGGCTTGTAGCAAGATCTTGGTTAAACCCAACAAGCCAATCAGAGCCAACAAACGGTACACATCCACATGAAGCATTAAAGCAGCTATTATTGGCATATTTGGAATAATATAATAATATGAAAAAACTAAATGAAAAAAATTTAGCAGTGTGAAATGGGTAATTCTGGGTCAAATCTTCACTCGAATGTGCAGCTCCTCTCAGCTGTACAGAGCTTTATAGTGAATGTGGGTTACATGAGCTTGGACATATCCACCAATCTAGGGAACAATGTATCTGTTTATAGAGTGTGTCCCTCTTAACCTGTCAACTCCCAGTAGGTAATAATCAGGTGTGCAGGTGAGGAGAGGGGGGAAGGGTTGATTGGGAATTGTTTGTTGAAGGATCTGGTGGTTGGTAGAAGCGAGGAGAAGAGGAAGTCCGGCAGCTTGCTTGAGTGAGTTGAGCTCCAAGTGGTGGTGTTACCTCAGGCTGTCAAAGGACCATTTGAACAAAAGGAGTCTGAGGACCAGAGAGGAAGGAGCGGCGTTCTTTGAAATTCCATTCATCAGGTGACCAAAAGCACAACTTGACATTTTTTTTAAGTGTGCTGGACTTGAAAAGACACAAACAAACCTGTGTATTTTTGTCTTTGCATAAATGTATTTTTCTTTGAGTTAGTTTCCGCCATTCTAATGAAGTATGCTATGTGTTTTGGATTGTGCATCTTTTGAGTGTGTGTGGGGTTTGTGTCACGTAATGAAAGTGATTTTCTGCCTCAGTGGTTGTCTCACGAATGCTGGAGATGTCCTGTAATCCTGCAGGGTGCTCTTAGGGCTCCATTGTCATCCTCACTGCTAATGAAAGCCATTCATCAGCATCTCCACAAAGACTCTCACACACATATGCTGTAGCAAGTGAACAGTTACACTGGGATGCTCAAATGCAATTGTATGCATAGAAACACACTAAAAGATCAACATGTACGCACAAGTAAAAACATTCCTACAAAAATATATTGACAAAATCCAACCCAGTCTCACGGCATTTCGTGTTATAGTCACGAAATAAATGTAATCTAACTTGTGTTCACCAACAGTGGCGGCGCTAGGGGGTGGCTACTTGGGCTCAAGCCCCGGATGTATTCTGAAAAGCCCCGGATGTTTCACTTAAAAAAATAAATAAAAAATACATAAAGAACATTTAAAATGTCTCGGGAGTAATGTGCAGTACCGGAGTCCACCAGAGAGGCAGCCACTGTGGGACATTAGCCTGCGTATCCTGCCCTGAAGAAGAAGTGATCCTTCCTAGTGCCTGACATGTTTTAAGCTAATAGCCTATACAGTTATGGATATTAGAAAGTTATTGTCATCGGAGCAGGCGCAACAAGCTGCAGCAGCAGCAGTATCAGCAGCTGACAACAATGTCATCACCAGCAGTCAAGAAATGGATAATGTTTCAGGTTTGTGAATCTAATGGTGCACTCTGGCTGACTGAGTAAGAAGTGAACAAGAGTGATGTAACGTTAATGTTATAGCTAGTAAACATGGAGTAACCACACTAAATATACCCTTATATGTTAGTATGTATACAGAACATGACTACAAATTATCCTAAAATGTAACGTTAACCCTTCAGTCTACTTTTAAGACACTAACAATAACGTATTCCAATTTGTTTTTTGTTTTCGCGCGTGGAATTATACCGGCTCTCGTTTCAGTACACAAATAACAAACAAAATAACTGACAGGCAACCCTCTGAATCAGACTCCGATTGGCTGTGACCGCATCCACTCAGAGTGTCCGATTCAGAAACGTGACTCTTACACTCTTTACGTCACAAACAAAGATGGTGGATGAGAATAGATCTATAAAACGATAAGCAATGCGCCAGAATCAAGGTGAGACTATCCGCATCCTTTAAAACTCTACACACATTCGTTTCACCTTAATAAGTAAATGACTATTTAAGTGAGTTAAGGCATTAGTTTGCTTAATTAAAGGGTGTTAATGAGTGTTCTCCAGTGCCTTTTGTCCGCTTTAAGGTGTTATTAAGGTAGGGTTAATGTTGCTCTCAAAGTGCACCAGATTGATGATTTCAACTTCAATATTTAAAAAAAAAATCTTCCCGGGGGAGCATACCCCCGGACCCCCCAAGAGGAGGCGACGACCCCCCTAAAGGATGTTCGGTCCACCCCACACTTATAAAAAATAGCACTGTACCCCTGCACCCTCCCCCCCCGAACCCAACCCAACAACTCCTGGGCTAAGCCCCGGATCTTCTACAATCCTAAATCCGCCACTGTTCAGCAACACGATTTCCCACTTTTTTTCCTGTCACACAGAACGATTTTAAAAGCAACGTATTTCTATTGGTAAAATGTTTCGTGCCTGCACCACGTCTTTTTGTGCGGTCGGGTCTTGGAAGACCGGAAGCTGTGTGGTTCATAAAAACATTTTCTTAGTAGGAACAACCAATATCCCTACTTATACTGTTAGGAACTGATGGCAACATTTTGGAAGTATGGCAAACTAATCTCACACGTTTTTGCCCATTGTTGAGAACGAAGCAAAGCAGTTTGGGGCATTTTCACGTTTCCGCAACTTTTTTATTTAAATGAAACAAATGATCAAACTTTATACACTCTGGTGCAGGAATGTAGTCTTACAACCCAGAAATTAGTAAGCACTTTACCACTTCAGGTTCCGAGTCTTCAAGTAAACCTTTTTGAATGTGTTTGTCGATGCATGAAATAAGGTTTGTGGTTAAGCTGAAGACATTTTCATGTTTTGTCCTTTGAAAATGAAATATGCCAGTAAATACCCAATTGGTGCCTGTCTGAAGCTTGAAGCGGTTGCTTATTTTGAAACTAAATGACACTCCAAAACGTCATCACACTGAACATTAGCTGCCTTCGGCTTAGCTGTGGTGATGCGCAGCCATGTGACTGCGATATAGATTGTAAGAATAGCTTATTACTTCTGACGAAAAAAATGTGCCTGCCACGGAATCCTATTTTCTAAAATGTTCCAAAAAGTCCAATGTAAAAATCCACTGCTTTTTACTGTAGGAAACCTCGCGATCTGAAGGCAATGATAAGAGAAGACAGGACAGACCGGTGCTAGTTAGTTAGCATGATCATTTTTATTATCTCTGCAACAAAAATCATACTTTCTCAACTCCCGGTTTACAATGATAGTTCATTTATTTTTGTATGTTTTACATTTTGACAACGCTTTCACATTGCACCTAAAAGAGTCAATGTCTTGCATCTTTACAAAAGCAACTCTTTCTGATACTTCAATCAATATTTAAAAATAGCTCACAGTCAGCACAAGGAACATCAGCAGTGTCATTCGTATACCAAAAATATCTGCGCTCAATGGGGTTTATGATTCTATTTCTGTCTTCCCTATGAACACCTTTTTTCATAGTGCATGAAGTGTGTAGCAGGTGTTGGCTTTAATGGTTGATTGACATTGTTAATAATGTTTAAAATGCACACGGAGTCTATAATTATGTCAAGAACACAAACACAGATCTTTGTCCCTATATTCATGCTCTTATTCACTTCAACTCGGCCTCTAATGACCATTAGTCTAGAGCAGGGGTGTCCAAACTACGGATGCATTTTGAATCGGCCCTCAGCAAATTCAAAAGGTATAATGGAATATGGCTAAAAAATGAAACTTGCGCTTATCTTATATTGTACTTCTTAATGTTAATAATTGATGTAGGAAGCATGTGGAATATGCATCAGTGCTTACACTTCAGGACGATGCATAACATGCTATATCAATCTGCAGATGCACTATAACAACCCCCTGAAGGATTTAAAGTTATGCAGCAGAGAGAGGGAGAGCTGGATATACCTTATGGGTTTCTTCCACCACTTACCCACATGAGAAGAGCTTCTATTCCAGAGAGTGCCGAGTTAGCAACTTTCTGGCCTCCAAGCTTCACTGACGCTCAAACATTGCATCACTCTACCAGCAGGGAGAATATCAGTGCCTTTATGAGAGTGGGATTGCAAGTATTGGTGATATGTGTTTTCAACTTGGTAAAACCATAGACTGTATATATAAATGGACGTAGTGTCCGTGACGTCACCCATAGGATTCTGCAGAGTCGCCGAGAAGCCCTTTGTCACGATTCTCATGTTATGTCACGTTTGTAGTTTTGTCTGTGTTGGTGTTTTTCTTGTCTTTGGGTTCCCTGTTTTATTGTGTAAAGTGTTCACCCCCGTTTCCTGCCTGTCTGCTTTCTGTCTGTTTCCCTCCCTGATTACCCGATTGTGTTCACCTGTTGTCCTTGTGTTTCTCCTCCCCTGCCCAGCTGTGTCTTGTTCTGTGATTACCCTTCTGTGTATTTAGTCTAGTCTTCCCCTGTGTTCCATGTCGGTTCATTGTTTCCCCTCCATGTCATTCCACGGTCTGTGTTCCTTGTGCTGCTCGTTGGTGTTGGATATTTTGGATTCTGCCTTGTTTTGCCACAGCTTTATATATTTTAATAAAGCTCGCTTTTCGTTATTCTGCATTTGAGTCCTACCTGCTTCACCCATTCGTAACAGAATGAACCGACCAAATTTGGACTCAGCAGATTTCAATGTTTTGGCCCCACAGGCGGAATGTCTTGGGTATTCTCTGGAGTACATTTTTTACACCTGGAAGAACGCCTCATCTAGACGGGGTAAAGAGGCTGCTTTGAAGGAGGCACGCCGGGAGGTTGCTCGCAAGCCCTGGCTCAGGAGCTTGTTGCCGGAGTGGCTACAAACCTTTTCAAGTAGCCCTGAAGAATTGGCACAAGCTTCTAACCCTTTCCTGGGATCCAACTACTGTCCTGTTGAAGGTCCACAGAGTCTCCAAAAAGCCTCTAGGAGACGCAGGGCCAGGATTCCAGCCCGTGCTCCCACAGCCATGATCCCGGCTTCAGTTCCGGTTTCCACAGCCATGGATCCATGCACCAGTACCGGCCCGCAGAGCTATGTTTCCTTGCTCGATTACCTGGCCCACACAGCCATGGTCCAGGCCTCTGTTCCGGTTCCAGCGGCTCCAGTTCCAACCTCAGACCTTTTCTCAGGAACCCGTCTGGCGTTTGGAGGTCCACGGAGCCTCCAAAAGGTCTCTGGAAGATGCAAGGCCAGGATTCCAGCCCGTACTCCAGCGGCTCCGGCTCCAGTGCCGGTCCCAGCAGCCATGGTTCCGGCCCCAGCAGCCATGGTTCCGGCCCCAGTCCTGGTCCCAGCTGCCATAGTCCCTTCTCTAGTCCCTACTCAATTCCTTTCTCAAGTCCCTCCTCTAGTCACTTCCCTAGTCCCTTCTCCAGTCCCCCTTTTAGTCACCTCTCTAGTCCCTTCCCAAGTCCCTTCTCTAGTCCCTTCTCTAGTCCCATCTCCAGTTCCCTCGAGTCCCCTCTCCAGTCACCTCTCGAGTTCCTACTCAAGTCCCGCCTCTAGTCAATTCTCTAGTCCCTCCTCTAGTCCCCTCTCGAGGTCCCTCCTCTAGTCCCTGCTCTAGTCCCTGCTCTAGTCCCTCCTTTAGTCCCTCCTTTAGTCCCCTCTCTAGTCCCTCCTCTTGTCTCTCCTCTAGTCCCCTCTCGAGTCACGTCTCAAGTCCCTACCCAATGTCCTGGTCTGTTGGAGGTTCCGCTGGGGGTCCTGCCAACTCCATGTCCTGTCCCGTTGGAGGCCCGTCGACTACTCCTCTGCCGGGGGTCCTACCAATCGTATGTCTGTCCCGTTGGAGGTCCCGCCGTCTACTGTCCTGCCGGGGGTCCTGCCAGCTTCTTGTCCTGTCTCGTTGGAGGTCCCGCCGTCTACTCTCCTGCCGGGGGTCCTGCCAATCCTTTGTCCTGTGCCGTTGGAGGCCCCGCCGACTACTCTCCTGCCGGGGGTCCTGCCAACCCTTTGTCCCGTCCCGTTGGAGGTCCCGCCGTCTGCTCTCCTGCCGGGGGTCCTGCCAGCTCGTTGTCCCATCTCGTTGGAGGTCCCACCGACTGCTCTCCTGCCGGGGGTCCTGCCAACCCTTTGTCCTGTGCCGTTGGAGGCCCCGCCGACTGCTCTTCTGCCGGGGGTCCTGCCAGCTCCTTGTCCTGTCCCATTGGAGGTCCCGCCGACTACTCTCCTGCCGGGGGTCCTGCCAACTACTCTTCTGCCGGGGGTCCTGCCAACCCTATGTCCTGTGCCGTTGGAGGTCCCGCCGACTGCTCTCCTGCCGGGGGTCCTGCCAATCCTATGTCCTGTTCCTCTGGGGGTCCCGCCGACAACTCTTCTGCCGGGGGTCCTGCCAACCCCTTGTCCTGTTCCGTTGGAGGCCCCACCATCACCTGTCTCACCGGGGGTCCTGCCAACTACTGGTCCTCTTCCGTGGGGGATCCTGCCGAAGCCTGTCCCACTGGCTCCGGTTCCTGTTCGGCCGACACCGGGTCCTGCCCGGCCTCCGGAGCTGTCTGGTCTTCGCCCTCGAGCCCGGCCCCCTGAGAGCCGCGGTCTTCTCCCTCGAGCCCGGCCCCCCGAGTGCCGCGGTCTTCGTCCTCGGGCCCGGCCCCCTGACTCTTCCTGCCGCTGCTTTTGCCCTCATGCTCGGCCCCTTGAGTTTGCCCGCTGTGGCCTTCGCCCCTTTTTGAACTTTGCCTTGCCCCCAGGCCGTCCACCCGAGACCCCCTCCTTGGTCTCTGCCTTGCCCCCCGAGCCTTCCGCCTGAGACCCCGTCCTTGGTCTCTGCCTTGCTCCCGGGCCTTCCGCCCGAGACCCCCTCCTTGGTCTCTGCCTTTCCCCCGGGCCGTCCGCCCGAGACCCGTCCTCCAGACCCCCTCCACCCACCCTTTCTTGGCCCTAGTTATGTGTCCTCCCTCCGGTCCCCCTCCACCCACCCTGCTGGACCTTTTTTTGGGACGTCTGGGATCCGTCCCATGAGGGGGGGGTTCTGTCACGTTTGTAGTTTTGTCTGTGTTGGTGTTTTTCTTGTCTTTGGGTTTCCTGTTTTATTGTGTAAAGTGTTCACCCCCGTTTCCTGCCTGTCTGCTTTCTGTCTGTTTCCCTCCCTGATTACCCAATTGTGTTCACCTGTTGTCCTTGTGTTTCTCCTCCCCTGCCCAGCTGTGTCTTGTTCTGTGATTACCCTTCTGTGTATTTAGTCTAGTCTTCCCCTGTGTTCCATGTCGGTTCATTGTTTCCCCTCCATGTCATTCCACGGTCTGTGTTCCTTGTGCTGCTCGTTGGTGTTGGATATTTTGGATTCTGCCTTGTTTTGCCACAGCTTTATATATTTTAATAAAGCTCTCTTTTCGTTATTCTGCATTTGAGTCCTACCTGCTTCACCCTTAGTAGGCGGAGTCGGCCACTAACGTCTCGACTGACGTCAGAGTCTAACTCCCGTCTGCTCCAGCCTGCTCCAAATAAGGGCAAAGAGGCGGAGCCGAGGCGGACCTGCTGCCACCGAGCTGGAAGTGCCAGAGCTAGCTCAGGCTAAGAAGCTAAGCTAAAGGAAACCTTTATACAAAAATACATGAAAAGTTATATGTTAGGTGTGTAGGGTTACAGACTGCTTAACAAGCAAAACATAGAACTTTAGTTCATTTAGTTAATTAGTAATGCAATGCTGAAATGGAAAAATGTGACAGTCAAAAAGCATAGGTGTTTTAATGCCATATTCACTTAACAACTTTTACAAATATTTCTATATAGTCTGTATTGGTAAATGTCATCTACGTTGCACACTTCCTGCTGAAATACATGCATACTGTACCAAGTTAGTTTGGTTTTGATAAAACAGTGTAGTTACACTATATAAACGTTCATCAATCAAACGAGACAATCTGCAAGATAATTTGCAATTTTTTGTTATTCTTAATGCTTGTCATTCACACGTTAATAAAATAAAATAAGTAGGCTACTGATACATAGCAGAACAATTGTGGCGATGTTCAGCTTAATAAGCCTTGTTCAACATTTCTTTAGCTAATACTACAGCAGGCTGCAGGCGAACCAAGTCAGCGTTTTGCTGCATTCCTTGATCTCCAGTTATAACGCTGGACTCTGCCGCCGGGACGCTGGCCGGAGCTAACGGAGCCCCCTGCGGCTCCGTTAGCTCCGGCGGCCACCACTGGGTTAATTGGGTCCCCTTTTAACATTTGTACAACTACAGTAACTACAACTAGCTAATGTTGTACAAGTTGCTGTTAGCTGACAGTGAGGCACGTACCTGTCCATCAAAGTGACCACGCCCTAATTTATGCAAAAACGTTAAGACCTAATATAAATAAAAGGGTCGCGTTATAAAACAATTCACTCAACAATTAATAATTAATAAGGACTGGCTCACTGCTAATTATCCCTGACATAGACCAGGCAATGGGCTACTTGGTGTTCCCTCGGAGTCATTCGTGACGGGAACCTGCCCAGTAGCTTTGTTATTAGTTTCTGCACAACTCACCACTTTCCAGCATCAGCCGTTTTTCTAAGAAAATGAATTGTATAATTTAAAAAAAGACATATCTAGTGAGTGGGTAGGCACATTGTTTTAATAATCCCCCAGAGTTGCATGTTTAATGTTGGCTCATTATCTTTGCTCTTCTTCTATGTTCCAACTCTGCAGTCAAACGTAAACTGCTGAAGTCATTCGAGGCTTGCCGCTCAACATGGTGCCGATTGCTTTCACAAGCCTGAAGAACCTTTACATCCCATCTCCAAATCTGTCCCCTCAAAATGTCTTCATCATATCAATCATCAGAATCAGAATACTTTATTTATCCTTGGGGAAATTGGGTTTTACATCAGCTGCCCCTTTTTAGAAAATAAATCAAATATAATACACATATTTACATAAGAAGTTAACGTTATAATATGCATTAAAATATATATTACATGTCAAATAAAATATAAAATAAAATATGATTAAAATATGTTCATAAACATCAGTAAATGTATCCAATATAATATAATACACGTCTGTTTTTGAACCAGCTGTCTTCTGATTGATGTTTTCAGAATGATGACATTTGTTCAAAAGATTGGTGAAATGGTGAAAACTGCACAGCACACTACCAGGACGGTTTTCATCGATTGTCATTGTCATAACTACACTGTAGCTCTGCACACATAGCTCAATAAAAGCCTTGAAACCTTTTTCCTTTTCTACCAGGAAATGTTAATCAAGCAAAGTGGCACATGCAGAGTTTGACAGACTCAATCAATGAAAACACTGTCGGGTCCGTTCTGAAAGAGCGTTGGTCATCTTTATGGAAGATGCTGATAATACTTAAATTGGACCCGAAATTGGCTGAAATAAAAATACTTTATCCACTCAAATAATATGTTTCAATTGATGTTAATCAACATCGACAGAAATAAAACAGAAGAGCAGCTGGTGTGTTTACTTTCAATGCATCCTTCTTACCCATTATTCCATGAGTTGTCTAAATCTAAGTGTTCACTGCTCCTTCTTGCTTCATTACTCCCTGCTCAAACACATTGAAGGTTTCTCATTTCAGAGAGAGGAGGGGAACCGAGGAGAGAGGAGGGGAAGCAGCAGGCGGTTAGAGAAATGAGAAATCCTCTCCTCTGAGCGGTCATTTTAAAGAGACGTCCATTAATGATGACAGGAGGCACAGCAGCCCTCTGTCTGGTGGACAGATGTGTTCATGACGACTTATATTTACTTTTAATTCATTGACAGTGCGGTATAATGAGACAATAACAGGCTACAGATGCGGACACATACACACAAGTATGAGAGCACTCTCATAATAACATAACACTATCAGAGACTGGATATATCCATCTGATACTTGGTTACAAGTTTTAAAAGTAAGCATCGGACACCAAACCAACTGAGACCTGTCTGCCCGCCGCATCTAGAACTTGAATGCAGCATCAAAATTGCCATTCTCACACAGCTGTCAAGATGGTGCCTGTGTCGGCATGCCGCTCCCTCAGCTCTCTGCCTTTAGCTATCCTGCTTTTGTTCTATGTATGTCAACATGTCTCTGCTCGTCTATGGGCGCCAAGCTCTCCTCCACCTCTGACCCTCACTGGAGTTTATACTGCTGCCCAAACCTACATCTGGCAACAGTAAATCTACTGTCGGATATTCCCACCTACCTGTGCCGGTGTAGGTACCATATCTGCACAGTACCATATCCCTACGCTCTGGAACACTCTGCCCCTCCACGTGAGGTCGGCCCAGACATTATGGGTTTTTAAATCAACATTAAAACTCACTTCTTCTCTCTGGCCTTCTAGCATTTTCTTATCAAGCTCCACTTTTGAGGAATCAGCTTCCAGTTTGTGTTCGGGCGGCCGACAGCCTATCTGTTTTAAGAGTACGCTTACGACCTTCCTTTCTGATAAAGCTTATAGTTGATCAAATTACCTAATGAGAGTGCATTGACGTGGACACGTTGTGCCTCTTCACCTACATGTTGGTTCTTGCTCTTTCACTTAAATCCTAAAAACTTGGATCTTATATTTAAAAGTAAGGTTATTACTACTACTCACTCTTCTAAGTCTTTTCTCTCTCTACTTCTCATACTCCTGTAATCTATTCTTTCTATCCTCTCTTTATCCAAAAACCTTCCCCTCTCTGACCTCTCGAGGTTTCATTCGAGGGAAACAGGTTTGCAGAGTGGCTTATTCAGGCCGGGGAGTGTTATGACCGTAGTCACAGCGTACCTCCTCTCTTCCATTCCAACTAAGGCTCCAGTGGGGACCTTGTTCCCTGCGTGTGCCTCTCCACCTCTGTTTCTTACTCTCTTACTTGCTACCCTTTTCCCTCAACCTGTCCTAAGGGAGTGCTTGTCCTTCCTTCTGTCTGTCTGTGTCTGTGTATTCTCATGTTCCGATTAACCCAGCCTCCCCCAAATGTTCTTGTGTTGTGTCGATATCTACTCCGGGATCCGGAGTCGAGGCTGATCCTGTTTGCTGTGGTCCTGTGCCCTGGATCCTCATTCCTGAGTTCTGGATTAAGTCTTGGACTTCGGGTCGTGGCTGAACCTGTCTATGTGGTCCTGCCTGGGTCTCGTCATACTGCTTCCCTGATGGCTCCCACAGGATTGTAGCCGACATCCTCGTGGATTCATCTTCTTATTACAGACACATGCATTTCCTAACATTCGGTCTATATGCTGTAAAATGTATTATCTCTTCGATTTACACACGGCATCTATTGCACGTCTGTCCGTCCTGTTTTCTCATGCTGATATTCTGCACAAACTGTGCTTGTAAGGCCCTAGCCAGCATGTTGTTTTTGTTATTGTTCCTGTTTTCATCGTGGTTTCTCTCATTTCAGTCTCAGCTTTCCTGCCCTTGATTGAACTCCACCTGCTTCCCATCCCTAATTAGCCTGTGCCCCATTATCATCTCTCCCTCTGCCTACTTAGTCTGCATCCACATTCCCTTCAGTGCCAGGTCGTCTTAGTTCTTCCTAGCGTTCCAGCAGTATTTTTCATAGTATCTGATTCCACGTGTACCTGACCCAGCTTCGTGTCCTGACCCAGTCCCTGTCTACTCCTCGTCTGTTTTGGTAGCTTTGCTGACTGATCTCCTGTGTTCCGAACCTTGGCTATAAAGACCTGTTTTGCATCCTAAGCCTCTGTCTCTGAGTCGTGCTATTGAGTCCTCCACTTGTGTTCATTCAGTCGTTACAGTGCTGTTGTATTTGCTGTAAAGTGTCTTTACTGTAGGGTATTTTATTATATGTACAGCACTTTGGCTCGACCAAAAATCGTTTAAAAATGTGCTCTATAAATAAAACTTGATCACACACACACACACACACACACACACACACACACACACACACACACACACACACACACACACACACACACACACACACACACACACACACACACACACACACACACACACACACACACACACACACACACACACACACACACACACACACACACACACAGCTCCTGAAGCATATAATATCAGGCTACAGCCGTTGTGTATTTTAATATGTGAAGCAGTAAATGGTTTTAGAAAAATATCGACTCTTTGTTTGTAGATATCTACTACACTACAGCAAACAAATACAGATAGTAATGTAGCCTGTTATACTGAGTGATATATATTATACACACTGCTCTGCTTTCTGCACGGACCTCACAGCTGTTCCAACCCAGACTTCCAAAGAGAAAAGCAAGCACACTCGGAATAGTGTATTTTTTTTTTTTAAATGTTTCTGGTCTGTTTCCGGTATTTGTTTATGACGATGTGATGTGAGATGTGAGACTGGGTTGGAGAATTGCACAGGGGAAAATAACGTATCTATGCCACAATTGTAGATGCAGATTTTGTTAAACTAATAAGTTTGCGCTGTGGACCAACACTATACATTGACGGGGAAGGGGGTAGCAATAAAGATAACACCATTAAACAGTTACATAACAGAAATAATATCGATAGCAGCGTCCCTAGTAACCACCTTGGTAACAAAGAAAACGTTGTATAGACACCATTTCCTGAAGTAATCTTCGTAATAACTAGCAAACTAAAGATCATGTGCATCCACTGCACACAGAATCTGAAATAACAACTCATATTTCTCGCATCAAATGACATCAAAACGCATTTTATTGGCCAAACTAACTTTAAAATAGGCATTTTCCACCGAGAATAAAACGAATGTCGGCCATGTTTTTTTTTCTGCAGGGAGAAATTTGAAGATCACGTGACATAGACGCCAGCCATTGGAATGAATGGTGAAAAAAAACGTGGCGTTTTTGTAGAAATACTACGTCCCAAGTTGTGGACCAACGTAGTTATTACACATTTTTTTGTGAGACTGGGTTGGCTGTTCTCACTGGAAACATCGCGTCGCGATACAAGCAGTTAACACAATAATATCCAGGGGATGCATGCAGAGCTGTCATTGGTTGAGATAAGTCCGGCCGTGAGTCACAACTCTTTTAAACATCACTGTTGCCGGAAATACATCCGCGGAGGAGCCATCAGTGTATCCTTGGTTAGAGCTCCTCCAGAGAGCCTCCTCGATGCTCGATCCTCGATGCTCGATCCTCGATGTGCATTTAGAGAAAGTAGATGTCCTTCAACATGGCACACTGAAATCCATTTCCGGGTCACTACCGAGGAGTCGAGGAGGGGAAATTAGAGAAATGAGAAACCTTCATTGTGTGTTAATCCCTTGTGCATAGGAGGCCGTTTGAACGTGAGTCCGAATGACTGACTTCAACACAAACAATACAATTGACCAAAGAGATCCAGGCACAGAATGCAAATATATTAAGTGGCCATTGGAGACAAAATGTTTTGGCATTGAGAATATATTGAGATGCACCTAATAAAAAATAATTGAATATGTAGAGAAAGAACACCAAGCCCAGAGGATTTGAGCCTTCTATCTGACACTGCAGACTGCACGCCCGTATACAGAACCCTTGATCTACGACACAGATTGTCATGAAATATTTCTCCTCCATGAAGTACATAAATAACACTGATGGTAGGGGTGATTGTGTAAATCAGAGATGCACGGTCCTATGCCGAACCGCCTCTGGAACGCACTGCAAAGCGGTCTTATTCCAAAAATACAGCCACTCGTTAAAGGACGGCCGAGCACTCATTCCCAATCTCATTAATCACTGGCACTTGTTGCAGCCGATACGCCGACATGCTGACATGGCTTTTCTGGAAATATATAGTCCTCCATGCTAAAGGGGGTTTCTCTATGCAACCCTCCTCCATCTTCCATCCATCAGTTTCCCCCCATTTGCTGATTGTTATTTTATGAAACTCTCCCCAGTACTTTAAGTTGCAGATTAAGCTTCCTTTCTCCAACCCTTAAAGCACAATGTTAGCCTGGAAAATTCCATATCAACAAACTCAACATTTAGTAATAATGCAAAAAGACCTTAAGTTAAATCTTCTCATTTGAAGACCTACTGTAATAAAATGTGTAAAGCTGCATTCACACGATACACAGTTTGCTCTTTGCTCACTGTGAGGTTGAAAACAACTAGCTAAGTTTCATGTATACGATTACCTCCCCTGCTAGCTTGCGCACTACATACAGTGCAGCTGTTATTTGATTGGTTGTGCATTAAAAGGTCAGCTGAAATTGGGGTTGAAGTAATGTGATCTTTTAGCGTAGTGCTCTGCGACAATTTCGAGCCATCCGCGATGCAGAGGGTAACTCTTATTTTGGAAATTGAACATGATGAAGAATAAGAAACAGACTAATTCTTACTTGCCAGGAGGGAATTGATCCAGCGGAGTATTGTGAATGGCCCAAATGGATATGTATGGCAGCCTCGTTGTTTATATTGTTAAAATATGTCAACTTGATCATAAATGTCGTTACAGAGATATTACAGGCTTGGGAACTCACATTATGGTGAATGAGCCAAGGGTCATATCACTTCCTGTGTCTGCATTCCGAAGTTCCCTAAACCCCGCCCAAGGACTTAATGGACAGTAGTGATCGGTTGCTCGAGCCTGACACAAGATGGCAGTAGATGAAAAGTGGTGAAAACATGAACATTTGCCAGATTATGCCTCATCATCGTTTTCCTCTTCTTTCCCTTATCCTCCCTTTATTTGTACACTAGCTTCCCTTCATGCTCCCAGCAGCCTAACCAACCTTTCAAGTACACCTTTCCTCCTTCCTTAAACCTCCATCTTCCACTTGTGGGAAGTTGCTAATTAATTGACTGGGATGTTCCCTCTGACTCTGAATTATGCAGCAGCATAGCATGTTTACTGTTCCTTCCATCCCACATACCTGACTTCCTAGATTCCTATCCCTCACACTTGCCTGTCCCCTCTGTTTGTGCAGTCCCTTCCTCCCCGTGTCATTAAACAAGGCCCCGCCCCTTTCCCTTCCTTCGTCACTCTGATGAGGGTGACTCACCGTGGCTGTTGATCATGTCGTTGAAACAATCTGTCTAGGTGAAGGTCATTGGATTTTCTCGGAGGGGGGGTTGTCCACTGAAGGGGCTATGGAAGGAGAAGGAGGACTGAGCGATTGCAGAGTTGATAACCTTCACCAGCTCACAGCAGCATAAATCCATAGCTTAGTAAGGGGGGAGACACTTAATGAAGGATATATTGTCCCTCTTCTGGAGGGGTTTCCTGAGGAAGAGATTAATTGGAAAATACATGAGCTAGCATGCTGTAACACGTCTTACACAATCTACATTTATCGTGGCTTCAAGTTCAGAGCTATTCTCCAGAATCTTATTAATGCAACTGAACAAAAGAAACTAATCCTAATCTATCTACTAATTTCAGGATGCTTTCAGCTTGGACATGGAAGATTTTGAATCATCTTTATCAAGTATTAAAGGTAGGTAAGAATGGAGAAACCAGCTTGAGTGCGCTAGAATTTGAAAGTACGCAAATGCTACATTGACAATGCTAAAAGCCGAAACCAATAATGTATGATTATGAGGCAGCATGACAATCTGTAGGCTAGAGTGAAATGACCCGGAAGTACCTCAGTGGCAGCCATGATAAGTGCCGTTCGAATTTTCTAGATCAGGGCTTCTCAAACTCCGGACCAAGGTCCGGATCCGGACCGAACTGCAAATCAATCCGGACCGAACCCTGTATCCCATTATAATAATAATAATAATACAAAAAAAAATTCTGATTAAAGTTAAAGTGGACCTATTATGCTATATCGGAAACATATATTGTAGGGCCATACCTATACAAAACATGTCTGTGAAGTTTTTTTTTCAAAATACCAAACTGATCACCCATTGTAGCCTTGCCTCTTACTGCTCAAACCCCTCTTTTGCAGCCCTGTTAGAGAAACGCGGATTTTGGGTCCTTAGCTTGAAGAAAGAAGAAGAAAAGGAGCTAATGCCTGATCAGAATTCTACCAGAGATAAAGTTAAATTCTGCTGTGATAAAACGTGATCCTGTTCTAAACCACATCAAAGATTATCTCTGAAACTACTCTCGACTACTGCAATGGTGTCTTCACAGGTCTCACTAAAAAATCTATTAGGAAGCTGCAGCTGATTCAGAACGCCGCTGCTCGAGTCCTCACTAACACTAAGAAAGTGGATCACATCACTCCTGTTCTGAAGTCTTTACACTGGCTTCCTGTGTGTCAAAGAATAGATTTCAAAATACTGCTGCTGGTTTATAAAGCACTGAATGGTTTAGGCCCAAAATACATTTCTGACCTCCTGCTAAATTATGAACCATCCAGATCTCTCAGGTCTTCAGGGACTGGTCAGCTTTCTGTCCCCAGAGTCAGAACTAAACATGGAGAAGCAGCGTTCAGTTATTATGCTCCAAATATCTGGAACCAACTCCCAGAAACCGCTGCAACTCTGACTACTTTCAAATCCAGGCTGAAGACTTTTCTTTTTGTCGCTGCTTTTAATTGAACTATTCATATCTTAAACTGCACTGTCACTTTTATCCATGTACTTTTTCTTGTAATGTTTAATTGAACTATTTATATTTTAGACTGCACTGTAACTTTTATCCATGTATTTTTCCTTAATGTTTATTTGATTAGCTTTTCTTTTTTAATGCTTAATGTCTTTCATTTTTTTTTTTTGTAAAGCACTTTGAATTGCCTTGCATTGAAAAGTGCTCTATAAATAAACTTGCCTTGCCTTAAATGTTTTTGAAATATTTTGAGATTTGACGGATCAGGGTGTACTTGTACTTTTTATTATTCCTTTTATTAGAGATGTTTCTGTTGTTTGTGTTTGTTTTTAAAGTGTGTCAGGATGGATCCCCTGTCTTTTTCTCTGCAAACAAAGTCTACCTACGGGTACACATAAAGAACCTGAACCTGATTCATGTTTCTGTAGAGCCTTGTGATGTGAATCAGTGAGTCAATGGCACGTGCATTCCTGCCATACAGATTGATGTCATCCATGTAGGGGAGCGTAATGGTCATTCGAATTTAATTTATGATCATGGCTGAAGAGGTTCAGACCTATGCAGAACAGCAGCAGGGACAGAGAGCTGGAGGTACCAAGGTCAAAATCAGGGGCACCTCCAAAGGTGGCTGAGAATGACAAAGCTAAGATCCTATGGGATGTCTATATCCAGACCGATAGACTGCAGTTGGCTAACCAACCCCACATTGTGGTGGTCGACAAACAGAAGAAGAAGTCAGTTGTGATAGACAATCCCATCGATAGCAACATGAAGAAGCTTGGGAAATACCAAAGGTGAAGGCAACAGTGGTTCCAGTGGTGATCGGAGCACTCAGGGCAGTAAGCCTCAAACTGGAAAGTGGCTCCAGTAAATCCCAGGAACAACATCCCAGATCTCTGTCAAGATGAGCGCAGCCAGCTAAGATACTTCAGACTCTCAGGCCTCTGTTAGAGGATTTGAGATTGAGTTTTGTTCTAGGTTTGTATTTTAAGCAATATTTCCCTGATACTCTTGTTCGGGTTTGCCTCAGCAGTTTGTTGTGCAGCTTTTCATGACTACCTCATTGCATCAATAAGCTGTTATATTTTCCTGGGTTCTGAGACCAGATGTGAAATCAATGACATTCCCAGAGACTCGCATGTCAGCAATAATTTCATCCGAGCTTTTCAAATGCTGCAGAAAGCAGCGTCTATTTTATTTTTAAAAAATGTTTTCGGATTTCACATCGCATAAACACCATATCCCAGCGTGCATTTCGGCTAAACCATCCAATCATCGAGCTGAGGATCTTGCCTACGTCTGTTTCCGGTATCGTTTATGACGGATGTATTTTGTTATACACACATTCCTTCACATTTACATTTTTATTTACATTAAAGCATTTCGTGAGGCCTTCTAAAATGTTTATAAATATAACTACGGTTGTAGTTGAAGAGTTTGTAAATCAACATGAACCGAAGCTGTTGCCTGGCAACGCAATCGCACAACGTCAGGTCCGATAATTCCACATCCAGACACATGGATTAACATCGATTTAATACATTAATGTAGCCTTTGTTTCTGCTAAAAGAGGTGTCGACCAGCTGGGGCAACAAGAAAATCGGCGAAATCGAGTGTGACTATTAAAAAATAAATCATTATTATATTAATATTGACAATAACAACCGACCGTCGGGGTAGCATTTGGTTGGCATTTCCGGGTATTTCTCCACTGGTTAACATGGGTTAACAATACCGTGTAACTGTCACGTTTGAAGGGACGAAATTGTGACATCTTCACGTCTCCCAGCATGGTAAATCGTCACATGTTCACATCTTGCCGTGATACCGGGTTAAGATTAATTAAGATTAAGATTCAATTTATTGTCATTACGTAGTACAGGTACTATGTAACGAAACGGTTTCTCTGCATTTTACCCATCCTAGTGTTAGGAGCAGTGGGCTGCCATTATGTACGGCACCCGGGGAGCAGTGTAGGGAACGGTGCCTTGCTCAGAGACACCTCGGTAGCACTTGGTCTTTCCGGGACTTGAACTGGTGACCTTCCAGTTGCCAAGCCAAGTCCCTATGGACTTCGCCACCACCGCCCTAATTGGGTTGAATAGAACACAGCTCGGAACAGCGCCAAAATGTCCACCAGCGGCCCACATTATATTACATCCTAGTGGCCCGGGCCCGTTCTCATTTCTCGAACTCCCCTCCTCGACTCCCCTCCTCGACTCCTATCCTCGATACTTAGTCCCGCCCACAGGAGATGCGAGCGGAGGAGCCGAGGAGGGGAACCGAGGAGAGAGGAGGGGAAGCAGCAGGCGGTTAGAGAAATGAGAACTCCTCTCCTCTGAGTGGTCATTTTAAAGAGACGTCCATTAATGACGACAGGAGGCACAGCAGCCTCTGTCTGATGGACAGATGTGTTCATGATGACTTATATATTTACTTTGATTCATTCACAGTGCGGTATAATGAGACAATAATGGCTACAGATGCGGACACACACACATATATATATATGTATATATTTATATAAATATATACAATTTCAGAATCAAGCAGAGCACTCTCAAAATAACGTAACACTATCAGAGACTGGATATATCCCCCCCCCCTTCTCTGGTCGCTACAATGTGGAAAATAAATTACGGGCCAAAAGTTGTATTTACAAGTATTAAAAGTAAGCAGAGGACACCAAACCAACTGACACCTGTTTGTCTGCTGCATCGACGCACACACTGTACCACACACACCTAGACCACACACACGCATATACAGCTCCTAAAACAGGCTACAGCCGTGGTGTATTTTATTGTGAAGCACTAAATGGTTTTAGAAAAATATCGACTCTTTGTTTGTAGATATCTACTAAACTAAAGCAAAAAGAGTAGGCCTGTTCTACTGAGTGATATATATTATACACACTGCTCTGCTTTCTGCACGGACCTCACAGCTGTTCTCACTGTAAACATCGCGTCGCGATGAAAGCAGTTAGTAAAATAATATCCAGGGGATGCATGCAGAGCTGTCATTGGCTGAGATAAGTCCGGTCGTACGTCACGAGTCTTTGAAACATCTCTGTTGCCGGAAATGCATCCACGAAGCAACCGTGGAGGACCCATCAGTGTCTCCTCGGTTATAGCTCCTCCAGAGAGCCTCCTCGACGCTTGATCCTCGGTCCTCAAAGTGCATTTAGAGAAATGAGATGTCCTTCAACATGGCGCGCTGAAATTCATTTCCGGGTCACTACCGGAGGACCGAGGAGTCGAGGAGTCGAGGAGGGGGATTTGATGAAATGAGAAAGGGCCCCGGTCGACTGAGGGAGAATGTGTATAAATATAGATACATTTTCATAACAAAACAATGGGGTTGCTAAGCCGTTGCTAGACCGTGTCTCTGTTCATCTTTTTTTTCACACATACACACACACGTTACCAAATAAGGAGTGAGAGAAACGCGTAGCCAAAACCTTAAGCTGCGATACACTCTGGTGGCTACAGTTAGCAGCTAATATTAATTCTCCGATTTTTACATATAAATGGAATTATGGATTATCAATCATTTTTTCAAAGTGATAAACCTGCGAAAAACACCCAAAAACAGGGAAAACGTCCGGCAAAAGCACATAAAACTAGGGCTGTCAAACGATTACAATTTTTAATCAGATTAATCACAGTTTAAAAATGAATTAATCATGATTAATCACCATTCGAACTATGTCCAAAATATGCAATTTATTTATGTATATTGTTGTGGGAATGGAAAGATAAATGAAAGCAAGCGGATATATCCATTTAACATACAGTATCTATGTTTATTATAACATTTTTCTGCATGTCAAAATGAAAGACAACCCACACACCTATCAATCATCAAACCGTGGGGTCTTAATTCATTACGTGTTGATTTCTATCAACGGGGGAGTACTTCAGGAAAGTTGACGGGAGGGGGGGGGGGGGGGGCGCTAGTGGAGTACTTCGTGACCACAGAGTGTGAACGTTGTGATCAGCTGTTTTAGCGCAGTTCTCCAGTGAAGGGGGGGGTCTCCCTCCGCTGCCGGTTGGCGTAGTTTTGGCACAAGTCTGTTGTACAGACCGACGTTAACAGCAGCCCTGTCTGTGCACATGGAGACCGACTCTGTCGTCCGGTGATCTAACCGCACATGCGTTAAATGCGTTAAATATTTTAACGCAATTAATTCAAAAAATTAATTACCGCCGTTAACGCGATCATTTTGACAGCATTACATAAAACACATTGGATTAACCTATGGATTAACTTTCAGCCGCACTTTTCTCGTTTTAATGCGATTGAACACAACTTTTGATCAGAATAACAGCTAAAGGTGAGCATATTTCTGTGTTTTGCTACCTAAAGCTACGTTGTGTGTTGTCTGTATTTGCTTCCCCTGTCGTGAGTTCTGATCGCTCAGTGATGATACTTATATTTCTATAATCTGTGGAATCTCAGCATGTTAGCTAAGCCTGTTTGTGCAGATCCGATAAGTATATCGATCGATTTATACCTAGAGTTTTGTGCTAAGTGCGTTAGCATGTTTTCGCTCAGGGATCATTTAGACCCTTCTTGTGAGACTTGTGTTTTGTTCTGGTAAAAATGTTCGTATTATCAGTTAGCTGAGTTTCTTCCCGTTAGGAGGGTATGACACATTCATAGTTTTTTAAATATTAAGAAGCCCTGAGAGGCTGAGACACAGTGTCGTGAAAACAAAAACAAAATTCCTGCCGGCGGGGTCTTTGGGGCTTAACAGGATTATGACGGAAATATTACGATCCTGACGGACAACAAAAAAGTCTAACGCAACCACTGCTACTAAATGTCATCATGCCAACATTAGTCAGCTAAAGCTCAGCAGTGGGGAAGTCACACGACTGTGATTTAGTTTTTTTATACCCTTACGTTAGCTTTGTACTTTTGGAGATTGCATTTACACTTTGGAAGGATAAAGTTGGGTTCATATCTGGAGAATATCCTTCTGAACAAGCCATGTAAGTATCATCAGTGGTGTAGTGGGCGTTGGACGCAGGGGTACGCCGTACCCCCACTTATTTGGAGCATGATCTTTTTTGTAATAGTCTAATAAATATAAAATCATTGCCAGTCTTATCAGTTGCAAGTGTGTATTTGTTGTAATAATGACAAAAACATAATACATTTCACAGTAATTATAATAAAAAATAAAAACGATTTCCTTAAAGAATTATGATTAGTCATCAGGCTCGTGACCCCGCGGCGAGCTGGGGGTGTGTCAGTGACACACCCACGGCCAGCTTACCGCCCGCCGATTTTGCGGCAGCTCTTTCCCTCAAGAACGCTAACGAAAAAGCTCTATAATGGCAGGCAAACATTTTTTACTTGACTTATTTTCTAAAAAGAATATAATTCACAAGAAGAAAGAGTCTAGCAGCACCGAAGCTACAAGTGAAGCTGCTACTAGTACTACAGTACATCATCACAAGAGCCGCCTAAAGACGTGGATAATGCTAGCTAACGTGCACGTTAGCTGCGCTAGCAACGTTCCCCTGGCTAGCTCAAGCTCACCTTTCCCAGAGGTATGGACGGAGGAGATGTGGCGGAGGAAACAAGAGACATACCCGTGGATAGACTGCAAAGCTGGGAAACTGGGCTGCAAAGTTTGTTCATCCATATCTGATGCATCAGTCTTCAAAACGCAAGGTGTGTGTGTGTGTGTGTGTGTGTGTGTGTGTGTGTGAAAAAAGCAGCGCTGTCTGCTTATTTGCAATGTAGGCTAGGCCTAATCAGAATAATTTCCAGTCCAGATTCAATGTTTGCATTAGTAGGCTATATATATTTTTCGTTTTGTTTATTTAATAAGTTCATTTCAGGACAACTTTGGGAATTTTGTTTGTTATGAGTTTTAAATAGATTTTGAAAGTGGGGATAGAGAGAGAGAGAAAAGCAGCGCTGTCTGCTTAGTTGCAATACTGTAGTTTATGCAATTTAGGCCTATACATTGTTTATGTAACGTATGTGCCAGTGTGTCCATGGTTTTGAGTCTGTGTGTGTTGAGCACAGCGCCGTCTGCTTTTTGCAGTACAGTAAGTAAAGTAGGACTAAGCATACCGGTAGTTTCTGTGGACCTGTCTGCCCGTTTTGTGAGTGCACTGCGCGCGTGCGCACTTGTTTGGGATGACCTAATTTAAAATAGCGTCCCCCCAGTAAAAAAATCTCCACTACACCACTGAGTATCAACAACGTGTTTGACAAAGTTCTTCTTTTCAAATCCCTCTGACTTTTTCCCGAGGTAGCCCTTGAGCTGCCCTAGAAAAATACGTCATCACTGAACCACTCAATGTGTAAGCAGCATTTTACTGGTTTAGCTGGTTGAGATGGAGCTAATATATTTTATATATCCAAATCTATGGGCTGGGCCATTACAATTATGATAGGGTGAGTCCTTTTGTGAGTCTACATTTTGATCATCTTTTATTTGTACATGCTAACAATCACATCATTGTAGCTATGTATTCAGTCTCTGTCTGTGACTGTATGTGGCTGGGGAATGCAATGTCCATAACACTATTCTCTAAGCTGCTTTTGACAAAGACAATTCATTCCATCTACACCTGTTTGTTGAATCCGCAGATTTACAGAGAACTTTTCAGGGAACAGGTTATTATGTTGAAAGAAAATATGAAATTAGTTGATGCCTATAGCTGGCTTGGAAAGCTACAGGGTGGTCGTTGAGCGCCTGTAATGTGGGTTTTTACTGCCTGTGGAAGAAGAATCGTGTAGGAGGAGAGTCAGAGCGAGCTTTTGATTTATATTTTCATAATTGGCATACTGGAGAGAAAAGAGGGAGGGAAAATAAATAAAGGGAAAGAGAGGCACAAAAGGAATGTAGAAGGATCTGGAGCTCAGAGAAAACATCAGTGATAACAAGGAGGATTATTAAAGCTGCACTAAAAATAAAAGAGCCTTTATATATATTATCATGAGTGTTTGCTCTGATATGTTGGTTTTTTTCAGCTTTTTTACAGGTTCTCCTGTTGAAAAAACAAATTATCACACATTCCAATCTATCAGTGTACTCACAGTACAGCTGCCTCACAATATGGTCTGCAATCCATAGATGAGAGATAACTGCCTTTTACACACACACACACACACACACACACACACACACACACACACACACACACACACACACACACACACACACACACACACACACACACACACACACACACACACACACACACACACACACACACACACACACACACACACACACACACACACACACACACACACACACACACACACACACACACACACACACACACCTTGTTTAATGGCTGGACTATGTGTGTTGATAGATGGCACTGTCAGATTCACACCTTGACAGAAATTATGATTTATTACTTTATTAAAGCCTGCCAAAAGTAAACTAAATTAAAAAAATTGGAGTGTCATGAGTAGAAATGCTGAGGCATGAAATGTACCAACCTTGATTCTATCTCTGTTATCCTATATCTAATAGAACTGCTCGGGTCTTGATAGATTGAGTGGGGAAGTTCAATAACTTTTATCCAATGACCTTTTTTTTTATGGCTTCCACAGGATTGTAGCTGACATCCTCGTGGATTAATCTTCTTATTACAGACACAGGCATTTCCTAACATTCGGTCTATATGCTGTAAAATGTATTATCTCTTGGATTTACACACGGCATCTATTGCACGTCTGTCCGTCCTGGGAGAGGGATCCCTCCTCTGCTGCTCTCCCTGAGGTTTCTCCCATGTTCCCCTTTAAACTGTGGGGTTTCTCTGGAAGTTTTTCCTTGTACGATGTGAGGGTCTAAGGACAGAGGGTCTAAGGATAGAGGGTGTCGTTTTTCTCATACTGATATTCTGAACAATCTGTGCTGTTGTATTTGCTGTAAAGTGTCTCTACTGTAGGCTATTTTTATTATATGTACAGCACTTTGGCTCGACCAAAAATCGTTTATAAATGTGCTATATAAATAAAACTTGATTTGATTTGATTTGATTGAATATATGTATGATGCTGCTGGAATATATGAACATGGAAAGACAGTGGTCAGTGTGGTTACATAGACATTATATGACACTGTGCACTTTCTAATCATAGCCATTTTAGCAATGGAAAGGCAATTTTGGTCAGTTTACAACTCTGTTCAGAAAGTTCCGGAAAATTCAATATTAGGTAATTTAGCTTTAACAAAGCTCATGTTCCCTGGATGATGAATGAATGACTTAAGTGATCCCCTGACTTCTACCAGTGGGTCAATTGTTTCCACAACTCAGTGAAATATTGACAAATTCACTAGTTGGCATAGCACTTATATAGCAAATGCATATGTACCATGTTTGGACCAAATTGTATCCGTTAATTAATACTAATTCATATGATTTTAACAATTGAATGTTGAAGATACTTGAAACGTTGACAGCACAACGTAGAACAAAAATCGTATTATGGTACTCTTTGCTTGGTGAATAACCTTCTTTCTTTTTACAAAAACAACTTAAAGAGCAACTTGCAGGTTTGACACACCAGTGAATAAATGTGTAGGAAAATGATGAATACACTAGATTTTCAAAAAAGAAAAATAGAAATATACACTACAGTGACATCTGGCGACATTTTTACTTCCACATAAAAAAAGCCTCCCCACTTGACCTCCCGCGTGTCACGTCACATGGGGGAGAGCGGCCGGTCTAACGTATTATAAACATGGTTCACAATGCTAGTTTTGACACAGAAGAGGTTGAACATATATATTCAAATGCATATGATTATAATTATGAGCCTGCTAGGCGTCCAAGAGACCAGGAGCAGCCAAGGATTAGAAAAAATAACGACTATCGGCGAGAAATGGAGCTGTGGTGTGAGGAGAACCAGTGGAGAACAGGGCAGCTGTTAGCTACAGTTAATGTTAGCTAACGCCGGTCACATCACAACATTGTAAAGTTAGCTATCATATATCAGGCTATAACTAAAGTAGTATTGATAATATAGTAACGTTACTGGCAGGACTGTTGATACTGATCCATAACAGAAACTAATGCGCAAGGATCAGCCGTATCTCGCGTTACCTAATGCAACTCCACACTGTAAGGGAAACTTCTGTAGCAATGCAGTGGGAGTCACCGACTCAGGAAGGAGACACGGGGTGAGCTGGAGCTTTGATGTCAAACACTGATGGTTTATTTAGGAGCTTCAGCCGGAGAATTCACATCACAAGAGTCAGAGGTTCTGACTCTACGGTAGAGTTGCCACGTCAAATCTGAAGAACTCTCCCCAGACCCGTGTATTTCGCTAGTTCAGAGAGAATAATCAACATTGTGCATAACAAGATAGAATCATAACACCTCTATCAGCTGACGCCAACAGGCAGGAACAGGGAGACAAAACAATGAGAGCACAGCAGCCAAGGTTACAGGTGCGTGTGCTCAGTCAGGACAGTTTGAACTGATAAACTGGGTCAAAGTTATGGGTAACACTTTACGGTAAGGGTACATGAATCATCATGAATTCATGCATGACTTAATGCATGGAAAAGCATGAATTCATTCATGTAGTACTTCATGAACTATCAGTAATGTACAGGTATTAATGGTATCTCATGCATGACTTAATGCAGGAACAATACCTTAATTAATGCATCAACTAAGGTATCTCAATCCTCATGACTTCTGAGTTATTAATGATGTTCATGTCTTCTTCATATAGATCTGCAGTTAAAGTGTCAGGCCAACAAACTGACCAGTCACAGCACGTGTTGTAATCCTGATTAACTAAGCATGACTTTGTCATTACTTCATCATGTTTGTGCCCCTTCAAATAAAGTGGTGAACTGTTCCATCGTTTACACTGATAACCAACATATGATTAATGGTCAACACACTGAACAGGGTTGGAGTCAACACTTTGAATTCAACAGACTACATGCACTGCTGTGACCGACCGACCGACCGGGTCATGTACTACATGAATGAATTCATGCTTTTCCATGCATTAAGTCATGCATGAATTCATGATGATTCATGTACCCTTACCGTAAAGTGTTACCAAGTTATGGACCTTGGAAAATATTTCCCCAACACACACTACGTCTTACGGTGCTGTGTACCGGAGCTGAAAGAGAGAGGAACGATGGGGGGAGAGAGAGATGTTATACGGTTTCCTGATAAACGTTTTGTTTGATAGGCTTCAGCTGTGGAGAGTATGTGCTGCAGGGAGGTGGATGCACCTCGCACAACGCAGGAACGAACACGCTCCGGTCCTTTTCCTGCAGGGAAACTGTGGACTCAATGTCCTGACACTGACAGGTGCAACCTGCACAAACACAAGCTCGCCATGATTACAAATGGTGAAATGCTATGTAAAATTCCAGGTCACTAAATCACAACCGCTCAAACCAACTACAAACTACTACCGCGGATTGGGCAGAGAAGGAGTCCGAGAAAGTTGCTCCCCCATGTGACGTAATATGACGTGTTTGACGTATGACGTTAAAAAAAAGCGGTTTTTAGTAGCAGAGCTCAAAACGGCTCCTTTCCCTCTGCATTAACTTTTTTAAATTGTAATTTTTATTGTAATTTTCAGGCAAGGTTAAGCATAAATGTAGTAAAAAAATGTAGTAAAAACACAAACCTACAAGCGGCTCTTTAAACACTGACATTGAAAAGTATCTTGAGTAAATACTAAAGAGTCATTTCAAAGTTTGTTTACAAGATTTCTTCTGAATTTGATGCAGGCACTCATGGTTCACAAAGAATAGCAATGACTTTTGGGATCCACCAAAGCAACTCCAGGCACGTTGGCCTGTTGGCCTTTGAAACTAAGTACGTCAACAATAATTAGAGTCATTGCTATTGGTACAACACATCTGTATTTTCTGGGGAAGCTCTTTTCTCAAGGGTTTGCTACAAAGTTACATTTTGACCCCAATTATGCTGATATCCAAAACAGATCCAATGGAATTCTGGAGCGAACTAGAAGCTGCTAAAAGTATTCTGTTGTCATGAGCTTGGTGTTGGCATTTCTGTGTTTCCTGTTTTATTTTTGAAAAGTCTTCGCTCTGTTTTCGTTATGTTTTTTTCTCATTTGTGATTATGTGCCCCGCTCTGAATCTCTCCACCTGTGTGTAATCTTCCCACAACTCTCCAGCTGTGTCTTGTTCTGGTTGATTAGTTCTGTTAGTATATATGCCTATATTTCGCAGTGTTCTCTCCAGTTTGCGATCATTGTACCCTTAGTTGTTTCACCTGTTGTGGTTCTCCTGTTCATGTTTCTTGCCCGTGTATCTGGGCCATCCAGTGGTTCTTCCTTTAGTTTTACTGTTTGTTTGTTTATTTAAGCCTGCTTTTCTTTACTCACACCTGCCTCCATTCTGCTTTCCGACTGCCTTTTATACCATGTGACAACTGTATAGACTTAAGATCTACAAAATGAAAACAATCTTTTAAATCCTTCCTAGACCTAGATTAGTTTGAAGGAAAATTGTAATCATTGACCTTTTTTCGGGGAATATACACATTAGCATTCATAAACTGGACAAGACATAAAAGTCTACTACAATATTTGAACTTGATCTCCAACACATATTAGGTACAATTCTAAATATACTTTTCAAATAAATATATTTATTTACCAAACTCCCTTTTTTAAAGTGTTTGGTCAAGCTGACAGCATCCTTGCCTTAGTGAGTCCATTGGAGCAGTTGGAGGCTAATTGCCATGCTCCAGGGCACATTTAAAGTCACACAACAGAAAAGAAAAGCCTTGATTCACCTTTCAAACAAATAGAATTCAGGTGGCAAACGCCCAACTACATGTAACAACTCCTCTTTACTTTTTAGTGACTGTAATTTCCCCCGAATTCACTGTGGACCTCATCACTCAGCAGCGTGTTTTTTTCTGGGACTCGATCCATCCCTGGCAGCGCTGACAGATGTTTTCAAGGACACTGGCAGTTGGGGAATGAATTAATGGCGCTCTCCACTCAATCATAGGTAGATCAAATGGCAATAGAAAAGCCATTATCACCTACTTATCCAGTGGCAGGGTAAGGCTTTTCCCCTGAGTGATCCAAGGCAATTGCTGCTGATTATGGCCCGCTCCAATTTAGTCAGATTTATCTTTTAAAACATTTTCTTTAGCTTCTTTGTGAGAGCAGAGCCAGATAGTGGTCCTGGGTCATATATTGAGTAAAATAAGTGGAAAATAGCCAGTGAAAAGCATAAAACCAGTGACTGAACACAACAACAAAAATACTCCAGAAGAGAGACTTTTAAAAAACAGCCTGTACATTTGAAGTAGTAGTTTTTTCTGACCAAAATGAACGAAGCAACCATGAGTGCAACTTGCCTTCAGACTTTTCACAAACATATCCCTGGTAGTTTTTTCATTTGAAGGAAAGTGTATGAACAGGTTGCTTATGCTAAAGAAACTCATAGCAGAAGAGTGGTGAGTAGCATGGCCCCCTCCAGGTACTTTTACATTTCAGTCAAATATATTTTTCAGAAGATTCGAATAAAAAATACAAACTAACCAGATGGTAGTTAAAATTGGAAACTGACACAAAGAGAGTTCTGGCCCATGAATATCAGTCATTACATCTTTGAGTTAACATGCATTCACATTAATGGAAGAAACATTTCCTTGCCAGAATTTTTCTTCTTTTCATTTACTTTTTCACCTTTGAAGTCGTGAGTGAATCAGTGACTGGAAAATAAGGTTATGAAGTATTAGCAGCTTTCTTTAGTAGTAAACAACATCCTGGCAAACACAAGTCATGAAAGGTTCTTTTAATTTTTTCTTCATAAGTGCAGCCAGGAAGTCATGATTTCAGGAAGCGATTTGTTGGCTTTATCTCAACTGAAATGCTCCCAATTCATGTTTTAACAGCAACAGTTAGATGGAGACATGAGCTCATCATACTTTTAATCAGCATCCCATTGAACTCTCTCTTTATCTGCCATCTGCATCTCCATGCCTATCATATGTAAACACCTGCCAGGATACCATGTTTTTATCATTTAATCAATACAAATTATTACGTAGGTCTTGAGCATAATCCAAATCCATTACCCCAGTGATATCTCCAATGATAATTCAAATATTTATATACAAGGTGCATATTTCCTTCCAGGTTTTAAATCATGTTTCAAAAATGTTGAAATGTCCTTCTTCATAGTGATAAGAAACCTATACAGTGTCCCCATAAGCATAAAGCAGAATGTAATGTAGCAGGATAAACTGTTCACCACACGGGGCAACCTTTATAAAGAGGGGTCAGTGTCCTCTTGCTCCCTCTTGCCCTTTGGCCACTTTCGGGTTCCGCTTACATGCTTTCTCCGCTGGCACCGGTGAGTTTGCAGTGGCTGCCGTTTGTTATACACTTAGCATGACAAGTAGCATAAATACTAAATGTATGGCTTGTTGTAGACCCTTTCAGGGATCCTGCAGCCCGTGTCTGCTGCCGCTGTGAATGAAGCTTTCCTGCTGTGTGTGTGTGTGTGTCTGAACTTGTCCTGATCAGTGGGTACACCTTATGCTTGTCTCATCCTTCCTGAATAATCTTAATTTAGTATTATTATCGTAACGTCACCTTAAATGTCTGCTAGGCTCTGCGCTGGAAGCCGGATAAAGAAAGACTGCTGTTTTGCCTCAACGTCTGTGTTGCATCCTGCAACCATGTTCCTTTTGTAATTTATCTGATGAATCGTTGGAACATTTATTTTTCTCATGCCCTTTTTCTAAATTGTTTTGGTCGTTACTTAAATTAACATTAAGTCCTTTTTTCTGTCACTTAGGAAAATACAATCTTGTAACATGTCTATAAAGATTTGTAATGACATTTCCAAATGGTTATTATTTTAAGTAAGTTTAATACCTCTCAAATGTTTTTGTGCCTTTATGCTTTTTTTTCTCCCCCTGGCTCTTATTGGATGGATTAATTGTGTCTTATTGTGAATGAATGTCTTGCACTCATGTTGATAAATTGATGATATCCTCACTGAGCTTTTGTATGTTTTAAACATTTTCAATAAAAGATTTATAAAAAAATAATAAAATAAAAAGTCTGTGTTGCATCCACAACTGCTTTACGTCCACGAGTGTCTTGCCTGCCTGACTGAGGGTGCGTTTCACTTCGGTTAAATGGATTCCTTGCGTCCCTCACTTGCGTCGTTTCTCTGCGTCTAGTCCCTCCCACCAGGGCAGCATGGAGAGACGCAACGAAACCACGAGAAGCAGGGAAATTAGTTTTAAGAGCAATGGGACGTTGTTTCCTCCGGAGCGTCACGTGAAGCGACGTCCGTTTGTGATGACGCCGCACAGCTGATCGTCTGACAGCCGCCAGATCAGTGCATGCGCTGCATCGTCCAATCAGTGAGCGATACACAATAAGGGGGCGGAGCGAGTGTATGAGGATTTCACCGGAGGATGGTCTGGTCGTTCCTCGATTATCGCTCCTCCGTTATCACTCCTCGATCCTCCAGCACAAATAAGGCCACTGTGACGCTACTCAAGATGGAGCAGACAAATCAACTTCCGGTGATACCGAGACCGAGGAGCGAGGAAATGAAAAATAAGAGAAGTGAAACGCACCCTGAGTGTTGCCTGGACGGCTGGTCTTCCCTCATGGCTGTGTCTGTCTGCACCATGGATGTATAATAATAACTGGATACAGCGTGGGAGGCGGGGTCTCGTTCATTGGCGCATGAAGACGGTGATACCATCTACCGCTCGGCGTGTAAAGGAGCTCTCGATCATTTAGACGTTCTGTATCACTCCGCCATCCGCTTCGCCACCAATGCCCCCTATGGGACACACCACTGTGACCTGTACTCTCTGGCTAACTGGCCCTCTCTTGAGACCAGACGCAACATCCACTGGCTGATGTTTGTTTACAAAACACTCCTAGGCCTCTGTTATGTTTTGCATGGGGCTTTTGTTGTTTTTGTGTTTAACTTGTTGTATGCTCCATTTACCCCTCACTACTCTGTCTTTCTGTCTCTGCAGGGCTGGTGTGTGACAGGGGGGCGTGGCTGGTTACTCCTGGCTGCAGATGAGGCACACCTGTCCCCACTCACTTGATTACCTGCTCTTTAAGAGCCTGGCCCTCACCTCACTTCTCTGCCAGAGTATTTTTCATGCTGTCCCGCGGTCCGGAGTGCCTTTCTGCAGCCTGGAGTCTGTTGTAGTTAGTTAAGGAGTTCTTTTTGAGTTTTGGTCGGAAACGTTTTTCCGCAGCTTTGTTTTTGGTTACTACGGCCAGCCAAGCTCCCCGTCGTCAGTACCTGCCTTGGATTACCTTGTTTATTAAACTTTTTGAAACTTTATTTTTTGTCAGTCTCTGCTTTGGGGTCCCAGTAGTATCTAAACGTCACAGAATACTCTGGCCAATATGGACCCCGCAGAGAATGAGAGACTCAGGGAAGCGCTTGCTGCTCAAGGGGTAATGATAGGGCAACATGACAGCGCTCTGCAGAGAGTTATGGAAGCGATTCGGGATTTAACCGCCGGTGTGACCAACATCGGAGGCCGTATGGAACAGGTCGCAGCACATCTCTCCACACTCCCGCCGACTGCCGATGCTCAAGCTACAGACCCTGCTCCTCCACCTCAAGCTGATCCAGAACGACAGCCCTGCAATCCTCGTGAGCCCTTTATCCCCACACCCGTCAGGTATTCAGGAGATTTAGGGTCTTGTAGTCAGTTCTTACACCAGTGTAGTCTTGTGTTTGAGCAACAGCCTTTCACTTATTCCACTGATAGAACTAGGGTTGCTTTCATCATGAGCCTACTGAGTGATAAAGCAGCAGCATGGGCCCTTGCCATATATAACAGCAACTCGCCTATTAGTCAGTCTCTGTCGTCTTTTACTGCAGAGATGCGTAGAGTGTTTGATCATCCAGTGAGGGGGAAGGAGGCTGGTAAAAGACTCCTTTCACTCCACCAGGGTTCAGGCTCTGTTGCTGATTTTGCTATTGATTTCCGCATTCTTGCAGCTGAGAGTGGTTGGGGAGACATGGCTTTGCTGGGAATTTTTTATAAGGGGCTTAATGATGAGTTAAAGGATGAACTAGCTGTTAGGGATGAAACCTCCTCCTTAGAGGAGTTGATTTCTCTAGCGATACGACTAGATAACCGCCTCCGCGAGAGGCGTAGGGAGAGATCAGGAAAACATAGCTCCACCTCCTTTCCCCCTCCGTCCAAGTTTCCTAGTCGGCCGGCATTCTCTGGACCTTCTCGCCATCCTCCTGACTCCGGGCCTCCCAGACCTTCTCCAGATACCCAGGTCTCTCCCTTCTTTATGGAGGAGCCCATGCAGCTGGGAAGGATGACGCTTACTCCATCAGAACGTCAACGCCGTCTTCGTCAGAGACTCTGCTTCTACTGTGGCCAGGCTGGTCACGTCAGCGCCGGTTGTCCCTCTCTGCCAAAAGACATGGCTCATCAGCGACAGGGGGAGCACTGATGAGCCACACTTCTATCAACTCAGCCTCCTCCAACCGCATCCCAGTCAAAGGTACTATGTCCTGGTCTCAGAACTCTGTTCCGCTGCAGGTCTTGATTGATTCTGGTGCGGATGACAATTTCATTGACTCTGACTTTGTGATGCAGTCTAAACTTCCTTTTGAGCCTCTTCCAGAACCTAAGGATGTGTTTGCCTTAGATGGGAGACTCCTAGCCCAAGTTACTCACCGTACTGCTCCAGTTTCCCTCAAGATCTCTGGCAACCATCACGAGATAATCTCCCTGTACCTTATCCCCTCACCCATGTCGCCACTCGTTTTAGGTTTTCCGTGGTTGAAGCTCCATAACCCCCACATAGATTGGGCCAACTCGTCTATCATTAACTGGAGTTTATTCTGTCACTCTCATTGCTTACACTCTGCTGTACCCCCCACAGTTACGAGAGCACCAGACCCCCTCAAACCCATTAATCTCACCTCTGTACCCCCTGAATATCACAGTGTCAAGGAGGTTTTCAGCAAGGACCACGCCCTATCCTTACCGCCTCACCGGCCCTACGACTGTGCCATAGATTTGCTCCCTGGCACCCCCTTTCCGTCAAGTAAACTGTACAATATCTCTAGGCCAGAGAAGGAGGCCATGGAGAGTTACATCTCTGACTCACTCGCTGCTGGGCTTATTCGCCCCTCTTCATCGCCTATGGGCGCAGGTTTCTTTTTTGTGGACAAGAAGGATAAGACCCTACGCCCTTGCATAGACTACAGAGGGCTTAATGAGATCACAGTCAAGAACAAGTACCCCCTTCCACTCATAGACTCAGCCTTTGTTCCCCTTCATGAAGCCACCATCTTCACTAAGTTGGATCTTCGCAATGCGTACCACTTGGTGAGAATAAGGGAGGGGGATGAGTGGAAGACTGCATTCAATACTCCCAGGGGACATTTTGAGTACTTAGTAATGCCTTTTGGGTTAACGAACGCACCTGGGGTTTTTCAAGCTATGATTAATGATGTATTGCGTGACATGTTAAACAGGTTTGTTTTTGTGTACCTTGATGACATCCTTATCTTCTCTCACACTCTTCAGGAGCTTGTCCAGCATGTTAGGCTGGTACTGCAGAGACTTCTTGAGAACAGACTGTACGTTAAGGCTGAGAAGTGCGAGTTTCATGCCTCTTCTGTGAGTTTCCTGGGTTTTATCGTCGACAAGGGACAATTAAGGACTGACCCCGCCAAGGTCCAAGCAGTGACCGAGTGGCCCACTCCCTCTAACAGGAAGCAGTTGCAAAGGTTTCTGGGCTTTGCCAACTCTTATAGAAGGTTTATTCGGGACTATAGTAGGGTAGCAGTGCCTCTGACTAAACTCACCTCTGTCAAGTTGCCTTTTGAGTGGTCTCCTGCAGCTGAGGCAGCTTTTGTAAAACTGAAATGTCTGTTTGCCACTGCTCCTGTGCTCTCTCATTCTGATCCAGGGGTCCAGTTTGTGGTGGAGGTGGATGCCTCTGATTCTGGAGTGGGGGCAGTTTTATCCCAGCGTTCCCCCGCAGACCAGAAGCTCCACCCTTGTGCGTTCTTCTCTCGTCGGCTGACCCCTGCTGAGAGGAATTACGACGTTGGTAATCGGGAGTTGCTGGCAGTGGTTCTGGCCCTTCAAGAATGGAGGCACTGGCTGGAGGGAGCCAACCATCCTTTTATAGTATGGACGGACCATAAGAATTTGTCTTACCTTCGCTCTGCACGCAGGCTCAACTCACGCCAGGCTCGGTGGGCTCTCTTCCTGGGACGGTTCAACTTCACCTTGACCTACCGGCCTGGCTCCAGGAATGTGAAGGCCGACGCCTTGTCCCGGCAGTTCGCTTCCCCAGTGGAGGACTCAAGGGATGCAACCATTCTGCCATCTTCCTGTGTCGTGGGAGCAGCTAGATGGGAGATTGAAAGGGTGGTCCAGGAGGCCCAGGAGGACCATCCAGTGGCTCAGGATTGTCCACCAGACCGGCTGTTCATTTCCCCCGATGTTAGATCTCCAGTTCTCCAGTGGGGCCACACGTCCAAGGTTGCCTGCCATGCAGGTTTTCATCGGACCCTGGCTCTAATTCGACAACGCTTCTGGTGGCCCACTATGTCCGCAGACACGAAGGAGTATGTCTCAGCTTGTTCCGTCTGTGCCCGCAGCAAGGCCTCACATCAGGCCCCCGCTGGCCTTCTTCGCCCACTTCCCATTCCCCACCGGCCCTGGTCCCACATTGCGGTGGATTTTGTGACTGGTCTCCCACCATCAGACGGGAACGACACTATTCTGACCATCGTTGACCGTTTCTCTAAGGCTGTGCACTTTGTCCCCCTGCCTAAACTACCTTCTGCCCTCGAGACTGCCACTCTTCTCACCCAGCATGTTTTTAGGCTGCATGGTATCCCTCAGGATATTGTTTCAGACAGGGGTCCGCAGTTTTCCTCCCAAGTTTGGAAGGCCTTTTGTCGGGCATTGGGGGCGTCGGCCAGTTTGTCCTCTGGGTACCATCCCCAAAGCAATGGCCAGACGGAGCGGGCAAATCAGGACCTGGGAACGGCTCTTCGTTGTGTTGCCTCTCGAAACCCAGCCTCATGGTCTCTTCATCTGCCATGGGTTGAGTACGCCCACAACTCCCTGGTGTGCTCTGCCACAGGTATGTCACCCTTTATGGCTTCCAACGGCTTCCAACCTCCCCTTTTCCCGGTTCAAGAGAGAGAGGTGGCAGTTCCCTCAGTACAGGGGCATCTTCGGCGAGCCCGCAGAGTCTGGCGTGAAGCCCGGGCAGCTCTTACCCGCACCTCCGCCCGGAACCAGAGGATGGCGGATCGTCATCGACGACCAGCTCCGGATTACCAACCGGGCCAGAAGGTTTGGCTTTCCTCCCGTGACATCCCTCTTCAAACGGATTCTCGGAAACTCACTCCCAGGTACATTGGACCTTATGAGATTGAACAGGTCATCAATCCTAGCGTGGTTAGGCTTAAGTTGCCTCTTGCCTTGAAGGTGCACCCCACTTTTCATGTGTCACTCCTTAAGAGAGTTTCCTGCAGCCCTCTTTGCCCTCCAACCAAACCCCCTCCACCCCCCCGGCTCATCGACAACCACCCGGCCTTCACTGTACGGAGGTTGCTGAAGGTTCGAAGGTGGGGCCGTGGATACCAGTATTTAGTGGATTGGGTGGGGTATGGGCCAGAGGAGCGACAATGGGTTTCTCGCTCGCTGATTTTGGACCCAAAACTCTTGAGAGACTTTTATGTCCGTTTCCCGGATAGTCCTGGTAGGCCGCCAGGAGGCGTCCTTTGAGGGGGGGGTACTGTTATGTTTTGCATGGGGCTTTTGTTGTTTTTGTGTTTAACTTGTTGTATGCTCCATTTACCCCTCACTACTCTGTCTTTCTGTCTCTGCAGGGCTGGTGTGTGACAGGGGGGCGTGGCTGGTTACTCCTGGCTGCAGATGAGGCACACCTGTCCCCACTCACTTGATTACCTGCTCTTTAAGAGCCTGGCCCTCACCTCACTTCTCTGCCAGAGTATTTTTCATGCTGTCCCGCGGTCCGGAGTGCCTTTCTGCAGCCTGGAGTCTGTTGTAGTTAGTTAAGGAGTTCTTTTTGAGTTTTGGTCGGAAACGTTTTTCCGCAGCTTTGTTTTTGGTTACTACGGCCAGCCAAGCTCCCCGTCGTCAGTACCTGCCTTGGATTACCTTGTTTATTAAACTTTTTGAAACTTTATTTTTTGTCAGTCTCTGCTTTGGGGTCCCAGTAGTATCTAAACGTCACAGCCTCACTCCCTTCTACCTCACACAATTACTGCAACTCCGCCCACCCCCAACGCACAACACCCGGTCAGCTACAAGCATCCTGCTAAAGATCCCTAAAGCCCATACATCCTTTGGCCGCTCCGCCTTTCAGTTTGCAGCGGCAGATAGCTGGAATACCGTTCAAAAAACATTAAAAATTAAAACCTTTGTCTCCCCCTGCACCTTCAATGTCACTATTATAGACATCCTGGTGCACACATGTAGCTGCTTTGCCTGATGCTGATTTTAATGACTGATTGAACCACAGCAATATTGTTTTAGAGTTTTTATATGTTCAACTGCTATGCCTGTCATCTTTGCTCTATGTGTTTGTGTTGTCTCCTGGGTTCTGTAGTGCCCGGAGTGTGTCTTTTTATTTCCTCCCAAACCCCATCCCCTCAGGAAGCCTTTGCCTCCTGTCAGGTCATCATTGTAAATAAGAATTTGTTCTTAATTGATTTTCCTGGATAAATAAAGGTTCTACTACTACTACTAAGACAAAATGGCCCAAGAGAGCGAAAACGTCACGAAAGTATTCATATAATTATATAATCCGTTCTTATTGTGCATCCATGGGTAAAGGTAAAACTCATGTAGTACTGAACACGTCACACAACCCTGTCTCCTAAAAATTACGTTCCCACAGAACTAAACTGCATTCTCAATTACGTTTAGCTAGAAACGTATTTTCTCCCACGTTACGTTTGTTATGAACGTATCTCAAATACGTTTATTTTCTACATATCTTCTAGAAGCATATTTTCTCCCACGTTACGTTCCTTATGAACGTATCTTAAATATGTTTATTTTCTACATATCTTTGCCATTTATTGTCTTGTTTATAATAATGATAATAGTTATTTATAAATATCATTTTAGAGCACACCTTTGAAATCGAGAATCGGGCTCGATATATGGTTAAATTAAAATCAGTATGCGAGGCATGCAGATTATTATCATCTGATATTTAAGAAGTGTGTTACATTTGAAATGGCAGAAAGTCTTGTTGCAATTTCCAGATATTAAAAGAGGTCCCTTGAGTTTCTCTGGTAATTATCAATAGTAGCAGTTAAGTGAATACTGTTCAAACAATACCTGTGTTTGTGTTTTATATTGATTTCTCTGTTTTATCCTTTCATAAATGTGAGGACTAAAATGGCTATAAACAAGGGCTGGTTGGAGTAAACAGGGTTTTATTGCTCTGTGGGGGAGGTGTAGGTATGCAGGACAGGGTGCTAGGTGGAGGAGAGTATATTCTGCTTAAGATCTCTAGCATGTCATGTTTCAGGGAAGTCTACATATCTTGAATAGTATATGTGTGGGTTTAATTACTTTGTATTAATAATAAGCAGTCTGTGTAACCAGAAGTTGGAGATATGAGAGATGAAATCTTTGTGTTATCTTTTGTGAGTAAGACCCAACTGTGGTCTCTGGAATGTGGGGGGATGTGTGTGTGGAGGCTGCAGAAATATGAGACAGTGAATGCCAGAGGTGTTTGTTTGAGATGACCGGAAAAGACGACCAGTTAAACTCCACCCCTTCCTGTTTCTGTTGGTATTGAGAGCCTGTTCATCCTTTTGTTCTGCCTCTCTTCTCGCGCTGCCCAGACCGGAGGGTCGAAGCAGCACATGAACCAGGGCAGGAGTAGGCATATTCCTGACATTACGCATATGATATGATATGGCTTTATATGGTATGGTAATGTATTATATTGTATTGCATTATTACCTTTTATGATTAAAACAGATTATTGTTTAACCCTCGTCCTGGTTGTTTTGAGTGTTCCTTCTTTTAAAGCAAACTCATAGGATCGGCGCGGAGAAGTGCTACCTTCTCCTTCAGGCTGTAATTTCACCAGCTGTTACTCTCATGAGCAAGGCAGAAAATAATAGTTTTAACAGGACAAAAAGCTGCTGTGTCGTTTATTGCACCTCAAACATTAAAACAAATCCAGAGTTACGTGTTTCTGTACTTCCTCTAAGAAGAAAGGACAGTAACAGAAGAGGTCTGTGGCTTCAGGCTTGATCGCTGTTCAAATGACAGCGTTGGTTTCCCCAAAAGTGGGCGGGGCTGTAAAGTGAAGTAGACTTTACTCTCATCTATTATTCAAAACCATTCTATTTATTCTAACGTAAATCACATGCCTGTGTTTTATCTTTTTATTTATTTGTTTTTATTTTAAATCGTATAATGTCGGACTTTTTTTCCGTCTGTGAGGAAAATAAATGGGGTTTAGAACCTCAAAATCATAACTCAAAATACTGAAATCTGTATTTTTTAAAATCTTTTCCTTCTAATTTATTATTCTTTTCTAAATAACACACTGTTATTTACTCAACAATAACACAATTATCCTTGTTTTTATTTATTCATTTAATTCTATAATCTTGGGCTTTTTAGCCGTAAATAAAGTCACCGGAAACAGACGGGACATTTCGAGCGATACACACCACAAACCACCCACTGAACTGATTACCCAAGATCCTCAGCTTGAAGCTTGTTGATTGGATGTTTTAGCCGCAATGCACGCTGGGATATGGTGTTAATAAGATATGATATCCGACAACGAAAAATAAAATAATACCTAATTCAGAGTGTGCTTGCTTTTCTCTTTGGAAGTCATCACATAACGGCATTGTAATACACGGTTCGGCTGCATTAAATATTACACATCTGCCGTAGTTCTTTATTTATAGAGCTCTGATGACAAGACTTCTGGACAAACAGGAGAACTGCTGCCAAAACTGAATACTTGACGTGGATCATATCAACAATTAAACAACATCTTCAATTTATTTTCACAAAATACGTCTCCTTGCAGTATCAATAGTAATTCGGCTGACTTTTATATTTGATCCAATTGGTAGATAGGTTATATTTACACCATAACGGTGCATAGCTGATAGAAAAGGACTTAGTTTTTTAAGATATTACTGATTTTCTTTGAATATCAGAATGTAAATACTGAGTTGAGAGAATAGTCAGGGTCACATGAACGTACCGAGCGGCGTGGTCCCGTGGGTTAGATCCGCGTTCATAACTCGTTATTAGCACATTTTACAACTTGAGGACCGAATGTTTTTAATAAGGACTATACAAATGTTCATACTGGGTAGTTTATTTGGTTAAAAAAAAATTATTCAACGATTTACAGACGTCTCTTTCTCAATGTTAGTCAATGGGAAAAAGTCTTTCCGGGCCCAGTGACTGATGCCGTTTGGCCAGAATGAATATTTTCCTCAAAGTCCCGCGCACTTCATGGGGGCTTGGTCTACACAGCTGGATTTGGGAGATGGGAGACACATCTATGGAATCACAATTTCAATAGCTTACCATTAAATGACGGATAGCCTATGCCTTTCTGTCTGTGATGTTTTACAAATCAGATATTAATGTGTAGAAGTAAAACAAGAGAAATAGTATAGCAATATCCTTTACAATTATGTAAAAAGTAAAAACATGAATAAAACTACACATCTTCAGATGTTATACATACATAAGTGTCTACACTAATAATGCAAAGTTATTATTAGTATGCTGTGTGTACCTTGTGTGCACTGCCTAGTGGTTAAAGCATGTTATTGAATTATTTTTGTTGAATAATGTTATTTGATTAAAACAATATTAAGAGTACATACTTTCATAGGGGGAAAGTAGAAGGTCAATGATAGAAATATAGAATATAAAAAGTCAAGAAGATACTAAGTGATCTCTACAATAAAACAGTTTAGACGATGTGCAAAATAGAAAAACGAATTAACCTTTATTAACACATTAAATAATACTTTAGATTTCTTTTAAACAAGAAAAAAGCTTTGGGGGTATCTATCTACAGATGAATATTAAGCCTGACAAAGTACTTAACGTCTAATATATTGCTTTCCTGCAATGTTAACTATGTTGAAGCACTTATTTTAACTGACATTATACATATGGATTATACTCTTATGTATATAGATTGATAGTATAAGAAATGTGCAGAATATGACAGTTTAATGGTGGAGGTATACAGTACACACATATTGATAGATGTCTTGTAATGCGCTGTTGAGGAACCTGCGACCCAAGTTGTGTATAAGATCAATACACCTTAGAAAATCTTGAAAGGGATGTGCAAAATAGCCATTATACAGATTTTAATTAACTATTAGTAGAGAATAACGAGTAATGAATATACTTTATAAAGATCTGCAGAGAAATGTTTAGTCTTCTCAAGCACCAACTATCAAATATCTCTCCTGATTGTTGGCACTTGACAATCACCTTCCCTGAATTGTACTCAGGTGTAACTAAAGTCTGCTTTAAGGGTTGTTTATATTCCACATCATTAATCAGAATCTGCAAAGTAACTAAACTAAATGTAATGAAGTAAAAATACCAGGTTAACCTCTGAATTGTAGTGGAGTAGAATTACAAATTAACAATGAGCTGTCGTGTGGATATATTATATTAATGCTGCCCATTATGGATACAAGAGATTTTCACCCATTTAGTAATTACATGTTTTAAATGTGTACACACCAATGTGTTTCCTATCGCCTAAACCTCCAGGGCTGTACACAGTTTAATACTGTCAACTTCTAAATTTGGGAAAAACGTCTTTTAAAACTACAATTCCCAGTAGAGACGTGCCATAGAGAACATGTTGCGAAACACAATAGCCAGCATGTGTAGTTCTGCGGGGGGCGTTTGAGTCCAGTTTTGAATAGTCTGCCGTGGTTTCGTTCCATTTCAAAGAGCTTGACGCTCGGCGTAACCTTGGCGCAACATCACGGGGTTTGTCAACGGGACTGTAGTCCCAAACGATAGCTGGGGATTATGGGTAGTGTAGTGTCTTCGGCCATCCTAAATCTCGAAATGTCCCGTCTGTTTCTGGTGACTTTATTTACGGCTAAAAAGCCCAAGATTATAGAATTAAACAAATAAATAAAAACAAGGATAATTGTGTGTTATTGTTGAGTAAATAACAGTGTGTTATTTAGAAAAGAATAACAAATTAGAAGGAAGAGATTTAAAAAAATACAGATTTCAGTATTTTGAGACTCTAAACCCCATTTATTTTCCTCAAAGACGACAAAAAAAGTCCGACATTATACGATTTAAAATAAAGACAAATAAATAAAAAGACAAAACACTGGCATGTAATTTACGTTAGAATAAATAGAATGGTTTTGAATAATAGATGAGAGTAAAATCTACTTCACTTTACAGCCCCGCCCACTTTTGGGGAAACCAACGCTGTCATTTGAACAGCGATCAAGCCTGAAGCCACAGAGCTCTTCTGTTACTGTCCTTTCTTCTTAGAGGAAGTACAGAAACACGTAACTCTGGATTTGTTTTAATGTTTGAGGTGCAATAAACGACACAGCAGCTTTGTGTCATGTTAAAACTATTATGTTCTGCCTCGCTCATGAGAGTAACAGCTGGCGAAATTACAGCCTCGCCTACTGATTTTAATTTAACCATATATCGAGCCCGATTGTCGATTTCAAAGGTGTGCTCTAAAATGATATTTATAAATGACTATTATGGCAAAGATATATAGAAAATAAACGTATCTAAGATACGTTCATAAGGAACGTAACGTGGAAGAAAATATGTTTCGAGAAGATATGTAGAAAATAAACGTATTTAAGATACGTTCATAAGGAACGTAACGTGGGAGAAAATATGTTTCTAGAAGATATGTAGAAAATAAATGTATTTGAGATACGTTCATAAGGAACGTAACGTGGAAGAAAATATGTTTCGAGAAGATATGTAGAAAATAAACGTATTTAAGATACGTTCATAAGGAACGTAACGTGGGAGTAAATACGTTTCTAGCTAAACGTAATTCAGAATGCAGTTTAGTTCTGTGGGAACGTAATTTTTAGGAGACAGGGTTGCGTCACATGAACGTACCGAGCGGCGTGGTCCCGTGGGTTAGATCTGCGTTCATAACTCGTTATTAGCACATTTTACAACTTGAGGACCGAATGTTTTTAATAAGGACTATACAAATGTTCATACTGGGTAGTTTATTTGGTTAAAAAAAAATTATTCAACGATTTACAGACGTCTCTTTCCCAATGTTAGTCAATGGGAAAAAGTCTTTCCGGGCCCAGTGACTGATGCCGTTTGGCCAGAATGAATATTTTCCTCAAAGTCCCGCGCACTTCATGGGGGCTTGGTCTACACAGCTGGATTTGGGAGATGGGAGACACATCTATGGAATCACAATTTCAATAGCTTACCATTAAATGACGGATAGCCTATGCCTTTCTGTCTGTGATGTTTTACAAATCAGATATTAATGTGTAGAAGTAAAACAAGAGAAATAGTATAGCAATATCCTGTACAATTATGTAAAAAGTAAAAACATGAATAAAACTACACATCTTCAGATGTTATACATACATAAGTGTCTACACTAATAATGCAAAGTTATTATTAGTATGCTGTGTGTACCTTGTGTGCACTGCCTAGTGGTTAAAGCATGTTATTGAATTATTTTTGTTGAATAATGTTATTTGATTAAAACAATATTAAGAGTACATACTTTCATAGGGGGAAAGTAGAAGGTCAATGATAGAAATATAGAATATAAAAAGTCAAGAAGATACTAAGTGATCTCTACAATAAAACAGTTTAGACGATGTGCAAAATAGAAAAACGAATTAACCTTTATTAACACATTACATAATACTTTAGGTTTCTTTTAAACAAGAAAAAAGCTTTGGGGGTATCTATCTACAGATGAATATTAAGCCTGACAAAGTACTTAACGTCTAATATATTGCTTTCCTGCAATGTTAACTATGTTGAAGCACTTATTTTAACTGACATTATACATATGGATTATACTCTTATGTATATAGATTGATAGTATAAGAAATGTGCAGAATATGACAGTTTAATGGTAGGAGGTATACAGTACACACATATTGATAGATGTCTTGTAATGCGCTGTTGAGGAACCTGCGACCCAAGTTGTGTATAAGATCAATACACCTTAGAAAATCTTGAAAGGGATGTGCAAAATAGCCATTATACAGATTTTAATTAACTATTAGTAGAGAATAACGAGTAATGAATATACTTTATAAAGATCTGCAGAGAAATGTTTAGTCTTCTCAAGCACCAACTATCAAATATCTCTCCTGATTGTTGGCACTTGACAATCACCTTCCCTGAATTGTACTCAGGTGTAACTAAAGTCTGCTTTAAGGGTTGTTTATATTCCACATCATTAATCAGAATCTGCAAAGTAACTAAACTAAATGTAATGAAGTAAAAATACCAGGTTAACCTCTGAATTGTAGTGGAGTAGAATTACAAATTAACAATGAGCTGTCGTGTGGATATATTATATTAATGCTGCCCATTATGGATACAAGAGATTTTCACCCATTTAGTAATTACATGTTTTAAATGTGTACACACCAATGTGTTTCCTATCGCCTAAACCTCCAGGGCTGTACACAGTTTAATACTGTCAACTTCTAAATTTGGGAAAAACGTCTTTTAAAACTACAATTCCCAGTAGAGACGTGCCATAGAGAACATGTTGCGAAACACAATAGCCAGCATGTGTAGTTCTGCGGGGGGCGTTTGAGTCCAGTTTTGAATAGTCTGCCGTGGTTTCGTTCCATTTCAAAGAGCTTGACGCTTGGCGTAACCTTGGCGCAACATCACGGGGTTTGTCAACGGGACTGTAGTCCCAAACGATAGCTGGGGATTATGGGTAGTGTAGTGTCTTCGGCCATCCTAAATCTCGAAATGTCCCGTCTGTTTCTGGTGACTTTATTTACGGCTAAAAAGCCCAAGATTATAGAATTAAACAAATAAATAAAAACAAGGATAATTGTGTGTTATTGTTGAGTAAATAACAGTGTGTTATTTAGAAAAGAATAACAAATTAGAAGGAAGAGATTTAAAAAAATACAGATTTCAGTATTTTGAGACTCTAAACCCCATTTATTTTCCTCAAAGACGACAAAAAAAGTCCGACATTATACGATTTAAAATAAAGACAAATAAATAAAAAGACAAAACACTGGCATGTAATTTACGTTAGAATAAATAGAATGGTTTTGAATAATAGATGAGAGTAAAATCTACTTCACTTTACAGCCCCGCCCACTTTTGGGGAAACCAACGCTGTCATTTGAACAGCGATCAAGCCTGAAGCCACAGAGCTCTTCTGTTACTGTCCTTTCTTCTTAGAGGAAGTACAGAAACACGTAACTCTGGATTTGTTTTAATGTTTGAGGTGCAATAAACGACACAGCAGCTTTGTGTCATGTTAAAACTATTATGTTCTGCCTCGCTCATGAGAGTAACAGCTGGCGAAATTACAGCCTCGCCTACTGATTTTAATTTAACCATATATCGAGCCCGATTGTCGATTTCAAAGGTGTGCTCTAAAATGATATTTATAAATGACTATTATGGCAAAGATATATAGAAAATAAACGTATCTAAGATACGTTCATAAGGAACGTAACGTGGAAGAAAATATGTTTCGAGAAGATATGTAGAAAATAAACGTATTTAAGATACGTTCATAAGGAACGTAACGTGGGAGAAAATATGTTTCTAGAAGATATGTAGAAAATAAATGTATTTGAGATACGTTCATAAGGAACGTAACGTGGAAGAAAATATGTTTCGAGAAGATATGTAGAAAATAAACGTATTTAAGATACGTTCATAAGGAACGTAACGTGGGAGTAAATACGTTTCTAGCTAAACGTAATTCAGAATGCAGTTTAGTTCTGTGGGAACGTAATTTTTAGGAGACAGGGTTGCGTCACATGAACGTACCGAGCGGCGTGGTCCCGTGGGTTAGATCTGCGTTCATAACTCGTTATTAGCACATTTTACAACTTGAGGACCGAATGTTTTTAATAAGGACTATACAAATGTTCATACTGGGTAGTTTATTTGGTTAAAAAAAAATTATTCAACGATTTACAGACGTCTCTTTCCCAATGTTAGTCAATGGGAAAAAGTCTTTCCGGGCCCAGTGACTGATGCCGTTTGGCCAGAATGAATATTTTCCTCAAAGTCCCGCGCACTTCATGGGGGCTTGGTCTACACAGCTGGATTTGGGAGATGGGAGACACATCTATGGAATCACAATTTCAATAGCTTACCATTAAATGACGGATAGCCTATGCCTTTCTGTCTGTGATGTTTTACAAATCAGATATTAATGTGTAGAAGTAAAACAAGAGAAATAGTATAGCAATATCCTGTACAATTATGTAAAAAGTAAAAACATGAATAAAACTACACATCTTCAGATGTTATACATACATAAGTGTCTACACTAATAATGCAAAGTTATTATTAGTATGCTGTGTGTACCTTGTGTGCACTGCCTAGTGGTTAAAGCATGTTATTGAATTATTTTTGTTGAATAATGTTATTTGATTAAAACAATATTAAGAGTACATACTTTCATAGGGGGAAAGTAGAAGGTCAATGATAGAAATATAGAATATAAAAAGTCAAGAAGATACTAAGTGATCTCTACAATAAAACAGTTTAGACGATGTGCAAAATAGAAAAACGAATTAACCTTTATTAACACATTACATAATACTTTAGGTTTCTTTTAAACAAGAAAAAAGCTTTGGGGGTATCTATCTACAGATGAATATTAAGCCTGACAAAGTACTTAACGTCTAATATATTGCTTTCCTGCAATGTTAACTATGTTGAAGCACTTATTTTAACTGACATTATACATATGGATTATACTCTTATGTATATAGATTGATAGTATAAGAAATGTGCAGAATATGACAGTTTAATGGTGGAGGTATACAGTACACACATATTGATAGATGTCTTGTAATGCGCTGTTGAGGAACCTGCGACCCAAGTTGTGTATAAGATCAATACACCTTAGAAAATCTTGAAAGGGATGTGCAAAATAGCCATTATACAGATTTTAATTAACTATTAGTAGAGAATAACGAGTAATGAATATACTTTATAAAGATCTGCAGAGAAATGTTTAGTCTTCTCAAGCACCAACTATCAAATATCTCTCCTGATTGTTGGCACTTGACAATCACCTTCCCTGAATTGTACTCAGGTGTAACTAAAGTCTGCTTTAAGGGTTGTTTATATTCCACATCATTAATCAGAATCTGCAAAGTAACTAAACTAAATGTAATGAAGTAAAAATACCAGGTTAACCTCTGAATTGTAGTGGAGTAGAATTACAAATTAACAATGAGCTGTCGTGTGGATATATTATATTAATGCTGCCCATTATGGATACAAGAGATTTTCACCCATTTAGTAATTACATGTTTTAAATGTGTACACACCAATGTGTTTCCTATCGCCTAAACCTCCAGGGCTGTACACAGTTTAATACTGTCAACTTCTAAATTTGGGAAAAACGTCTTTTAAAACTACAATTCCCAGTAGAGACGTGCCATAGAGAACATGTTGCGAAACACAATAGCCAGCATGTGTAGTTCTGCGGGGGGCGTTTGAGTCCAGTTTTGAATAGTCTGCCGTGGTTTCGTTCCATTTCAAAGAGCTTGACGCTCGGCGTAACCTTGGCGCAACATCACGGGGTTTGTCAACGGGACTGTAGTCCCAAACGATAGCTGGGGATTATGGGTAGTGTAGTGTCTTCGGCCATCCTAAATCTCGAAATGTCCCGTCTGTTTCTGGTGACTTTATTTACGGCTAAAAAGCCCAAGATTATAGAATTAAACAAATAAATAAAAACAAGGATAATTGTGTGTTATTGTTGAGTAAATAACAGTGTGTTATTTAGAAAAGAATAACAAATTAGAAGGAAGAGATTTAAAAAAATACAGATTTCAGTATTTTGAGACTCTAAACCCCATTTATTTTCCTCAAAGACGACAAAAAAAGTCCGACATTATACGATTTAAAATAAAGACAAATAAATAAAAAGACAAAACACTGGCATGTAATTTACGTTAGAATAAATAGAATGGTTTTGAATAATAGATGAGAGTAAAATCTACTTCACTTTACAGCCCCGCCCACTTTTGGGGAAACCAACGCTGTCATTTGAACAGCGATCAAGCCTGAAGCCACAGAGCTCTTCTGTTACTGTCCTTTCTTCTTAGAGGAAGTACAGAAACACGTAACTCTGGATTTGTTTTAATGTTTGAGGTGCAATAAACGACACAGCAGCTTTGTGTCATGTTAAAACTATTATGTTCTGCCTCGCTCATGAGAGTAACAGCTGGCGAAATTACAGCCTCGCCTACTGATTTTAATTTAACCATATATCGAGCCCGATTGTCGATTTCAAAGGTGTGCTCTAAAATGATATTTATAAATGACTATTATGGCAAAGATATATAGAAAATAAACGTATTTAAGATACGTTCATAAGGAACGTAACGTGGAAGAAAATATGTTTCGAGAAGATATGTAGAAAATAAACGTATTTAAGATACGTTCATAAGGAACGTAACGTGGGAGAAAATATGTTTCTAGAAGATATGTAGAAAATAAATGTATTTGAGATACGTTCATAAGGAACGTAACGTGGAAGAAAATATGTTTCGAGAAGATATGTAGAAAATAAACGTATTTAAGATACGTTCATAAGGAACGTAACGTGGGAGTAAATACGTTTCTAGCTAAACGTAATTCAGAATGCAGTTTAGTTCTGTGGGAACGTAATTTTTAGGAGACAGGGTTGCGTCACATGAACGTACCGAGCGGCGTGGTCCCGTGGGTTAGATCCGCGTTCATAACTCGTTATTAGCACATTTTACAACTTGAGGACCGAATGTTTTTAATAAGGACTATACAAATGTTCATACTGGGTAGTTTATTTGGTTAAAAAAAAATTATTCAACGATTTACAGACGTCTCTTTCCCAATGTTAGTCAATGGGAAAAAGTCTTTCCGGGCCCAGTGACTGATGCCGTTTGGCCAGAATGAATATTTTCCTCAAAGTCCCGCGCACTTCATGGGGGCTTGGTCTACACAGCTGGCTTGCCTGCCCGACTGTACTTCACCGCTATACTACTGCCTGGCGGGTGTTGCTCTTGGCCTGCATTGCCTCTTGGTGTCACTTTTTTACTTTTATTGTCATTACACAGTAGACCTACTTAACAAAATGGTTTCCCTGCATTTGACCCATCCTAGTGTTAAGAGCAGTGGGCTGCCATTATGAACGGCGCCCGGGGCCCTTCACTACAGGGCCATATTTTAAACATTGTTATAGTGGATTGTTCGATAAATCTGTTTATGATCAGATATTTCATTGACCCTGTTGAGTTAAGCTTGTTTTGTTTATTTTATTTAACATTAAGTAGACTGTTGGGTTAATTTCCGTTTAGTTGTTTTCGACCCTGTTGCTCCAAAGTTGTTTTGTTTATTTCAGTTAACATCAGTTATATTTCGTAGTATTATTGACTTATTGTCTTTACACTTATCGTATGTGTTGGTCTGTGTATTAGTTTGTGTTGACTGTTTACCCCAGTAATTGTGTTTTGTTTGCCCCTCTTTAGTTGCTGAGAGCCAAAGCAGTGGTGCTGGTGTCCCCGGTGGTGGCTTCCCCCTTTTTGTGTGTCGTGCTCCCCCAGATTTCGGTGTTCCTTCGTGTGGATGGAGTGTTAAGTTATCACGGGTGCCTTCATTTACTTTGTTGGGATCCCTCTCACCCCTCGTCACCTCCATCCACTGGTAAACCTCAGCATCCCTGGATTAAGTTTACCCCCCTTTATTTCCAGTGTGTAATTTTAATACATGTAATAAAACATTTGATGAATTGGAACCGAGTCTCCTGCCCCTCAGTATTACGAACCTGAGTGCCTCATTGGTACTTTGAATAATTATTTCCTTGGGTGCAATTCCCAAGGTGGTGTTGTCTGGCTTTTGGTTAAATAGGATTTCAAACAAACACTCCCACGTGCCGCCACATAATGTTACTTGAAAGGGTCAGTAGAACTAGTTAATAACAGAATCTTACATGTGTTATATATAAATATTTTTAAAATAATCTGTTACTTCATCAGATTTGATTTGAGAATGTAGCAGGTGTTCAAAAATTCTTATTTTTTACATTTAATAGAAAAAAATACTAATGATATATTAACTGTAACTCAAAAAGTTTGGATAAATATTGCAATTATAAAATATAAATGGAAAGAACAGCATATTGTATAATTATATACAGTACATCCGAAAAATGTATCATTATTGCAATTCCATTAAGAATTCCCTATAAAAGCCATCAGTGTAGTGCATAAAGGTTTTCAGTATGCTCAGGAATCTTTCTTGTCATGTCCTTTATATCCTGCTCTCCTGCCAAAGACCTAACTAACTCTGACTAATATCCAGTGTATGTGTCTGAACATCTGGCAGCACAATGCTAACAACCTTGACATCACAAGAGACCCAAATGGAAATGCTTTCATCAGCAAAATTGTACAGACAACCATGACACATGAATATTCATCAGGGACGAGTCGACGCTGGTGCTGTGTGGTGCCATACTGTAGGTGATGCACTGACTGTGGAAAAAGTCATTATGGAAAATGTTATAGATATAGTGTAAATACACAATTATGTGAGAAACATCCATTGTCCATGCTATATCACAGATCACTGGTGATTGGAAATATTTTGAGTATACCACATCCACATTTATAATATTTATTAAATCCGATTGGTATTTACACCCCCCACCCCGCCTCCTCTGTCTGGCACCAAGTCAAAAGCAGCAGCACCTTTTTTATACTTGCTGATACGCCTCCGGCTCATTGGTACGCATCGAGAGGGGCCAGCTGGATATTATTATCGCTAATGAGGACTCACAACTCCAGTGTTGGGTCTCAGAGTATGATGAAATTATAATGGAAATAATATCAGGCAGTACTCTGATATGAGCCACAAAGGACCACACCAGATGCCATGTAGCCCAAACACAGTCCCTGCAGCTGGAGTTTAGAAAACATACCAAGGGCTCATAATTCCCATTGTCCGCCGAAGCAGCTCCAAGGCCAGTTTAGAGCGAACCAATTTCATTGTTTTCACTGCGGTGGTGCTTGCTCTGGGACCCTTTGCCAGTTGGATACAACAACATGCAGTTGGAATTAAGAACCACATACGGCAACATTTGCTATATTTACCTGAACTATAACAGTTTGTGGCGAGTACGGTGAAGAGTAGAAAGTTCTTACAGAAACAGTTGCACTGAGATTGCAAAGATCCTAAATACTTGAACGTGACCACATACATACAGTATATAAACGTCGCACAAGATTAACCAGGCATACGTTTGACATTATGTATTTCTTGCTTTAGCGGTCGGCAGATGCTGCTGAACTATAATGGCAAACAATTAAAGAAGACTCAGAATGAAGACTATAGTTGGAGAAATTGTCCTTCAATTCAATCTGGCTTTGCAAGTTTGATATCTACATGAGCACATCCACACACACTCCACCATTGTTGTTGTTGTGAGCGATATTCACGTATGTTGAGAAAGTAAAAAATGTACCGTGATAACATGTTATTTTGGCACTAGGCGATGGAAAGCACCAACAACATAATTCATTCAAGTGGAAAAGGGGTGGAAATGCCTCCATTTACAGTGTTCGGAATGGTAAAATAGAACATTACCAAAACCAAATGGCAAACCATTGCCTCTGTCTTCACATTGAACAAGATGAATATTCTGCTTTTCCACTGAATCAATAACTCTTGTCTTGTCTTTTTCCACCCAGGCTGAGAGGATAAATAATAATAATGGATTACATTTTTTCGCGCTTTTTCAGGTGCTCAAAGCGCTTTACAATTACATATTAGACATATAAATGTCAATACTGTGGACAGATTACCAATAGAACACTTTGAATGTGTCAATCTCCTTCATACAACGTGTTGTGAATTGACCGCATCTGTTTTTCAGAATAAACTATAAGAGGCAGAGGCTGAAATGGCAGAATGTTGTATTCATGCCAGAACAGGTGGTGCGTAACAAATGGCCCCTGGCAAAATCGCGGCAGGAAACAGCCTCTTTATGCTACATTACAACTGAAGTCCAGTTGTAATCACCAAACATACAACATTGGAATTTGAGTATAAAACATACTTTTTAAAGATACAGAGAGGAGAGTGTGCTAAAAATATAATGAAATAATACAAAAACAGCAAGTTGTTTTTATATATCTTAATTATACAGATACGAAGTGAAGATAAAGGCAGAACAATTATCATAGGGAAATAAAAAAAACTAAGTAAAAATCTTTACTGTCCATGGATTTTCATATGAACAAGTAGATTGATTTGCTTGTTCCATCAATGTATAAAGAGAAGTTTATACAGACGGGGCCTCGTTCATTCATATGAAAGCTGCTTATTGGCTCATGAAGACAAAATGGCCTGACCCTCACAAAACGTCACAAATTACCCATCATGTCTGGCTGTCGAGAGCAGAAGTACCTTTATGTAGCTCATAGAGCATGCGCAGTTGAGTTTTTTTAGTGGGTTCCAGGCTCAGTAGAATGAATGGAGAGAGAGAAAATAATTCTGGATTTGGCTTTTAGCGCATTTTACAACTTTTAAAACCTAATGATTCAAATAAGGCAAGTTTATTTATATAGCACTTTTCTGTACGCGACAATTCAAACGCTTTACAAAGCGTTCTGAATCAGCTGCAGTTTTCTGATGGATTTTTTTGTCAGCCCTGTGAATACACTATTGCAGTAGTCGAGTCTACTGAAAATAAAAGCATGGAATTAAAAAAAAAGGGCTAATGATAAGGGCAGTTTATTTAGTTTAAAAAAGTATCCGCTGATTTAAAAATACCATCTCTTTCCCAATGTTAGTCAATGGGAAAAGTATTTTTGGACCCAGTAATGTCACAGACTGACATTTGGCAACTATGAATATTTGCCTCAAGTGTCCATTGACTTCCTTTGGGCTTGGGTTGTTCATATAACGTTAGCGACACAGCTGGCTATCGCTAGCAGCCTAGCTAACAATGACTATCCAAAACAGTTAAAACAACTTTCAGAATCCCAATTTGAACTAGAAAACCTGATGTCATTGCTTTGATAAACGCATATGAAAGCATCCAGTAGTAATTATAAGTAGGTAGGTCTTGTAATTTATGAATTCAGGTAAGTAGACATTTTAATTTTTTTATTTATCACTCCACTTTGCCACCGCAGTTGTCTTTGTGTTTTTTCACAGTGAACAAACTGTGAACTAAAAGGAGTTGTTTAATTAAGAATACTTGGAAGATATTTGCAGCACGATTACACTGAAATCCCTCTGTTTTGTGGTCCACATTATCTCTAGTACCTGCATATATTTTTTCATGTGAAAAGTAATGGTGACAGGGAAGATAGAGTCAGGGCTCGACATTATAAATGACCCGCTGGCCCGGAAGCACTATTTAGACACCCCGGGCCAGCATAACGTCCTTTCCACTTGCCCGCTCGGGCCACTAAAAATAATGCTTTAAAAAAAAAAATGGTCCTGTGGTATTGGTATTTTGAGTAGCAGTTGTGTTAAATAGTTTCGTTTATTAACGCTACAACATAGCGTTTCGTGAGGAGGTTGTCGTTGTTGGGTGAAAAGCAAACAGCTGTGCTGCGGATCGCAGGCGAGCAGGCTTGTTCACTACAGACTTTCGCGCCAACTAACCATTCGCCAATATGTTTTTTATACCAGCGGTAGCCAAGCGCCGGGCAAAAAGCAATCTTCAAATAAAAGAAAGTCACCGGAGGAGTTAAAGGAGAGTGAGGGAGTATGAGAAGAAGAGGGAGAGAAAGTTTCAGCCACACTGGCTTAATCGATGGGGTTGACTTCTATAGAGTAGTTCAGTGACGCGTCCTAAAACCCTTTTATAATTTTCTAATCATAAATCTAAAATTATAAAAGTAGGGTAGACATGTGGAGATTATCCAGCTGAACAAAACGTGCATTTATCTAACAGGTTTGTTTTCCAAAGGCCTTTTTCCAGCTACTTTCCAAAATCCTATGGAAAAATCCCGTTGCTTTTTTGTCGAGGGAACCAGCAGTTTACTTCCTGGTTTTAGGACGCGTACATCAATGCCGAGTCGACCTATGCTGACAAGTAAATGAAGAGTAGAAAATATAAAGGTATTCGCTATAGGGAAATGTCCCAGCAGTTTAGGATAATGAAGGTTCTAATCTAATCTAATACATAGCCATTACATGTCTAACTCCTAATGACAGGAAAGCAGAAAGCGCATTATACAAATAATAATAATACTCATAATAATAGCAGACATTTTTTAACAATGACCACAATATCATTATTTTAATAAACCAAATACCCTTAATGTCTACCCCTGAGAGTGCTAATATACTGAATGGCTGGTGCTAACCGTAAACATCATACAAAATGGGTTTTATCCAGACTATATAAATGGACGTAGGGTCCGTGACGTCACCCATAGGATTCTGCAGAGTTGCCGAGAAGCCGTTGTAGGCGGAGTCGGCCACTAACGGCTCGACAGTGACATTAGAGTTCAACTCCCGCCTGCTCCAAATAAGGGCAAAGAGGCGGGACCTGCTGCCTCCGAACTGGAAGTTCCAGAGCTAGCTGAAGCTAAGCTAACATGCTCCCCATCTGCACACTGCCGTCGCATTTTACATCTCGGTAAGCGGACATGAAACTATTCAGCAAAACTATAAATAATAATCGAAGTTATTGAGTTTTTAGCATAATACTTCAGAATCTTAAAATCCCTTAAAGGTCCCATGTCATGGCCATTTCCACTGATCATATTTCCATTGTTGAGGTCTACTAGAATAGATATACTGTGCAATTTTCCAAACTCACATTGGTTTCGCATACAGCATCTCTGTAAAGTATGTGTATTCAGCAGTATTCACTCTCTCCACTAAACGGCTCGTTGCAGCTCTTGCCCCCCCTCCCTGTGAGCACAGTGTGCTCCGATTGGTCGGGACCAGTCGGGACGTTGTGAATCGCGCTGAACTCCGTGGAGGTGTGATTTGAGCACACACAAAGTCACAGCCGAAGTAAAAACAATAAGTGTGGCTTGATATTGAGTAAGAAAAAGGTTGATAAACGCTGTGAGAATGGGTCTGCAGAGAGAATTTCGCCGCGATCCCAACTGTCTGTTATCAGCCTGCAGCCAGGGGGGAGAGATCAGCTGAGCTGCATGCACTGAGTGTGTGAGGAAGTCCGTGGATTGGTCAATTTGGACCAATCAGCGGGGGCTTAACGTAACGGCTGCGCGGACGTAACGTAACGGCTCCACGGATTGGTCCATTTCATTCCGGGGACGACATGACATCATGATGTACCTGGAAGAATCAAATGGACAGTGACGTATCTCCAACGAGGCGTTTTGGGGAGGTATTTTCTGTGTTAGAGTTTTACTCGCTACATGGTGTACTTTGAGGGTTTTGACTCTGCAGACCGTTTACATAAAAACCTTCATAACACACAAGGGGACGGGCAATAACCGGAAAAGCATGACATGTCACCTTTAACGTTTGTATGCAATTGTGCTAAATTCAACACTGAAATCAAGCAAATATTAATATGTTTGCATGACATTAGTTATTTATATTTTGATATCACTTAATTATACGTTTAATACATTTAATTCAAGCTAAGGTACATGTGATGGTAGCTAGTTAGCAGTGTTGGGTGTAACGTGTTACAAAAGTAACGGAGTTACAGTAATATATTACTTTTTGCTGTAGCGAAGTAATGTATTGCATTACTAATGAAATGTGGGTAATATATTACCCGTTACAATGCTCAGTAACGCAGTTACAACACATTTTAACTCGAAATTAAATGGTGTTTTGTTTTTGAAGAATGTACTAACATAGCGAGATATTCCGATACCAGTTTTCAAGCACAGTAAATATCCTCTTCCCAGAGTATATGATGGGACCAAACGGATGAGTATCACTTGGATGTCTTGTAATAATGGACCAAGAGTCTCTTTAAATGATGATGATGATGATGATGATGATGATGATGATGATGATGATGATGATTAATACATGGTTTTAATAATACTTTTGCCTTTCAATGTTTGCCAGTCATTTTGTTCTGGAACCGGGCCTGTACACGGCCATATACTAAACACACTACAGAGCCCATTCCGTGTCCTGTTAGTGTTCACTTCCTGTCTGCCTTCTTCTGGTGATTTATCTGACGTCCAGCGCTCCGTCTTTTAACCTCTTTTCCTTTCTCTTTCTTGATCCTCCTTAGCAACCTTCATTATAGTCCTTGACAGCGGTCTGTACTACTGGATTAACAACGTGTCACATGTTAAGAATTTACAATCAGAATCGAGTATTCAACCAAGCCGTGTAATAAAAGTTGTTAGTAGCCTTAAGGGCCTACACAGTTGTTAAGCTATACCACATTGCCCTTCACTGGATGTATAATGTGCTGCACTAAACTACATTTTAGCATTTAAAATAACTAGCCATTCGTTTGCGGTTATTTTGGTGAAAGTAACTAAAAAGTAGTGTAACTCATTACATTTCAGAGACAGTAATATTGTAATGTAACTTATTACTTTCAAAAGACAGTAATAGGTAATATGTAATATATTACATTTTGGAAGTAACTTGTCCAACACTGCTAGTTAGTGCTCTTACCTGTGAGGCCTCCTCCAAACAGCATAATAACCAGACTGTATCATTAAAACTAAGTACCAGTTCTAGATCCTTGACTTTAGACAAACAATTCAAAAGACAACATGTATTTAAATTCATTTCATTTAATTTCAAACCTTTATTTAACCAGATTGGTCCCATTGAGATCATAGATCTCTTTTTCAAGGGAGACCTGCAGCATATAGGTTCCACATGAAACATAAAACAATAAAGGACATTATACATTATATTTACAGGATACATAGTTATAGACATTTACAAGTGCCCATTGTATCAGCAAGCATTTCATTTAGCCTAGCTTTAAAATACCAATCTTTATTTGAATGTGCCTCTTAACCTGATATATTAGTTATACAGTAATAGTATTGACAATCTAAAAAAACTGAGCCACTCAACAGTCAACTTTATGTTTCTTATTGTCCAAAGCATTTATTCAGTGGCGGCTGGTGGAAAATATTTTTGGTGGGGCTATTGATAGAGTGAGTAAAAAAATTGTTTTGGGAGAAATGACCCCTTAAAGGAGACCTATCATGCTATATTTAAATGATATAGTGTATGACCATACCTATATAAGGTATATTTATACATTTTATTTTTCAAAATACCAAACAGATCATTTTTTAAACATGCCTCGTTTCGCTCATTTTCGCTCTATTCCAAGCCGTCTTTGAAAATTCTGAGCAGCAGCTGACCACGCCCCCCTGCAGAAGAGCAGGCATGAGCCGGCGAGAGTCACGTTACCATGCTTGCTGTGATTACGAGTGTCGAATAAACATGTCATCTCAGAGCAATGCATGTGTTCAAGCATATTATCAATTTGATCCAGAAACTGACCCTGAAGCAGCGGAGGTTTTGGTGGAGGTGCAAAAATCTCGGTTGCAGCAGGACGTTTCTGAATGGTTAGCTGACAAGCTGTTGTCCCTATTTATTTTACTCTGTTACGATGCTTGCTCCTTATTCCGTTCATATTTTGTCTAATTAGCAAGAATGCAATGTGTACAGTTTGTAACGCAAAAACAGCGATATATATATATATTTATAAAGGGAGACATTCATATTGTCAGCATATATACAATGGCCTCATTGCGTTTAATAGTTTACAGTCCTTTTCTTCCAACATCGTGCAACAACCGTTGGAAAGTTGAATAACTTAGGATGATAAAAAGTATAACTCCAACAACACCTCAGTTGTCAGCAATGTGTGTAGTTTCATGTGTTTTTAAAAGCTCAGTTATTGACTTCTTTGTGCAAATTGCGCCATGATGCCTTCTGAACGGAGAATGTGTGCTGCATGGAGATACCACAGGTAACATTTTTGATAGCTTTACTAAGTTGTCTGTTTAAATACATTTTTCACATGTCATTCAATATGTTTATCACAATGTGTCAAGACGGATGCAGTAACTTGAGGACTCTGTAACCTGTATGGTGGACCATCCTGGATTGGAGCCTGTGTGCCTAAATGTGTTCTCCCTGCAGAATGCATTGAATATTTACAGAGCTGAACATGGTGGACTACAGTTGAGGCAAATTGAGCAGTGAGTGGTTTGTTTGTTTTGACTGAAATTGTAAAACGAATGCTAATATTGTTCATGGAAATAAATACTGGTGTATATGGCTTTATGCAATCTTTCATTCTGTCATTGTACTATTATATACTACAATGGCATAACACACCCATGTGTACGACAAAAAGGTCCACACACACAACCTTATGCTTTTGAAATCAGAATATTCTTTACCCATCCAAACATGAATAATCACGACACATTTTGATATCAACTTGGAACTTTATTGTCAAAATCAACGGTTAAAAAAACCCATACAAAAAAACTAAATGTAGCCTACTTGTATTTTGTATAAATGACACTAAATATTTGTACAGAAGCTTTGTGAGCTGGTGCTGGGGCTTCCTTGGACGCAGGATCAGAGTGGTGATTCCGGCCTGCGTTGTCCTCAGGATACGCAGGGAGTTTCCTGATCCGTGAAATGTCGATGTTGGGTTCAGACAGCAGCCAAATTGAACCGTGTAGCATACCCGGCGATGACCTCCTCCCTGTCAGGTCGCTCATAATGGTGCAGGGTCCACAAAGACTTGGTCGAAGATGAGGTCCATCAAGTTGGCCACGTAGGGCTGTGCAATGGTAAAAAAAGCACAACAAAAAATGTGGTTTAGATTAGTATATGCATGTAAAAAACTGAAAGTTCTTTCTAATTTTATATTTGTAAATAGTTGTATAATAAATATTTTAAACACTTACGGAATGTGGGGTCAGTCTTTACTGGTTTTGCTCTGCATTCTCCCTTCCTGGCCTTTGGGAGCTGCAGTTTATACAGAGGGTTTCCAGTGGATGTAGTGGCTTGTGCACGCTCAGCGTTTTCATTGTAGTGCATGGCTGCCAGGTACAGTCTTTCATTTCCGCCATGATAAAAAAAAATGTAAATAATAGCAAAGGATGTACAAATTGTCACTAATTAGTAAGTATGTGAGGGGGGGTGCATGCTAGTGTGTGTTAAGATGAGATACAAACCATCCCTTGATTGCAAAGTGAATGCAGACTACCTTTGCCCTGCAGCGCAATGACATCATCAATGATGAGCTACCTGTTGGAGAGACCCTGGAACGCTGGCCTGCCTTGACAATGGAATCACAGGTGAAAATATGTTATTTATTACAACTATATAATAATTGTGTGTGCCTTTGTCACTGATAGCTTGGCATGTTTACTCAGATTTAGCATGTTATGTTTCTGTTTATCTCTGCTGCCTTCAGTCCACATATAAATTGTACACTGAATTAAATAGTCATTTTATATGTTGGCAGAGTTTCACAGGATAACGAACCTCAACCTGAAGAACCACTTTTACAAGGAGTTGGATCGGCATGCTGTTGAGCTTGTTCAGGAAGAAGGCGGCACGCAAAGGCGAAGTGTCTGAAGTTCAGCTCTTCACCGCCTATGACCTCCAGGTGAGTCGGTTAAGCCTCTTGGTGTTTTATTATCATACTAGAGTGGAGTTTTCTGTGTGTGTGTTGGGGGGCGGGGGGTCAGCCTGATAGGGTTAGATTTATTATTAAGATACTTGTGTTTGGGGAGGGAACAGCAGTGTTAATGTTATTGCACCTTGTTGTTGTGCTAATGAGATACAGGTGGGATCGCAGATGCCGCAATTACTTCAAAATGGTCATCTCTCCAGTCGTGGAAGAGCCCTTGTGATATAAATGGTTGTGTGGCTAATGCTGTTTAGCATCCAAAGTAAAACAAAGATATGTTTTCGCACTCAAGGATCTAGGTGACGTCCATAGCCGACGTGCTGCTCTCCTCCCTGCCTGGATCTCTGCACGAGGATGACTCCAGGTTTCTGAGGCTGTGGCATGTAAGTCAGCATAATAACTGTTTTCAATGTATGTGACAGATCATCAAAAAATATAGTTTATCTTATAAATATACACACATACACACACACACACACACACACACACACACACACACACACACACACACACACACACACACACACACACACACACACACACACACACACACACACACACACACACACACACACACACACACACACACACACACACACACACACACACACACACACACACACACACACACACACACACACAGACAGACAGACAGACGCACATACGCACATACACAGGCATACACACACATACACACACACACACACACACACACACACACACACACACACACACACACACACACACACACACACACACACACACACATAGATACACGTATACAAACACAGGCACACACATGCAGACACACACAGATACATAGACACATACACATACATAGACACACATAGACAGACACACACACACATACACATGCATATATACACACACGCACACACACATACATACATAGGCAGGCACAGGCAGGCACACACACACACACACACACACACACACACACACACACACACACACACACACACACACACACACACACACACACACACACACACACACACACACACACACACACACACACACACACACACACACATATACATAGACATACATAGACACACACACATACACATGCAGATATACACACACACACTGATACATAGACATGCACACACACATACATACACACAAACATACGCACACACACACATAGATACAATATTTGTATGTATTCATGCAAACTGTGAAGAAGCTTGAACATGATTTGAGTAAGAAAACTGTGAACTGTTTTTGGGGCCTGTGAACATTTGGTTTTGTGAGGACAAAGGAAGAGGGGGAAGGTGTGGAGTTGACATACAGTCATCTCAGATCCCTGTGATAAGGAAGCTGAGCCACTGGGATTGGGGACTTAAGATGTGAGCTGTTGATACTAATTTGGGCAGCCAATCATTGGTCTGGAAGGGAGGCGCAGATAACTCCTCCTTTGGTCAGCGAGGTATTTAGACAGGAACCCCGCTGTGTTCGCTCTCTCTCTCCTCGTGCCGCTGGGACTGGAGGTCTGGCGGCCTGTGGGCAGGAGCCAGGAGTAGGCCAAACTCCTGACATTACACATATGATACGATATGGTTGTGTATGGTAATGTATTTGATTGTATTGCATTGTATATTACCATTAAAGTGGATTATTGTTTAACGGTTAAGTGTATGCTCTGGGTTTCCTTCCTGTAAGATAACGGCTTGTGTAGGGACGCGAGGAGATTTGGAAATGCGGCCTAGTTATCATTTATATCTCCTAACAAATGGTGATCTCGACGTGCCGAATAAACATGAGCTGTGGAAGGATTCAGGCGACCAGACTAGGTCGGGAACAAACACTTTTAGACGCCTCGGACAACAGCAGGGCCCTGCGCCACTACAAATGAGGTAACGAAACTGTAGGATTGTCTGTAGGCGTTTCAGAGTGTTTTTGAATTTTGAATGGAGTATACAATGCATATTTTTTACTATGTTAGGAAAGTTATATAAAACACGTGAAAGTTGATCGCAAGGTACAGAGAGTCCTGTGTGAAGAGAAATAAAGCAGTTTAGCGTGGATCTCAGGTAAGTTTATTCCTGAAGTGACGTGGAAGCGGTGCAGTTCGTGGGCTGTGGGTGTAATTCCTACACGGCGAAACCTGGACGCTCGATATTTTCAGATCGAGCCGCCGTTTAAAACTGGGGGTAAATAAGAGTCCAAGACCAAATAAGCGAAAGTGTCAGCGGACTTTTATATGTTAAATCCTTGGGAGAGAGCGCTAACGTCACCTACATTGTGACGAGACCAGCTCTCGTTTCCCTTGTCTGTAAACATTAATTTGAAAGGCTGACGTAAACATAACGTTGATCGCAAGGTAGACAGAGAGTCCTGCGTGACGACATATGAAGCACGTTATCAAGCTAAGCTAGACAAACTGTACGGGGAATAAATCTGTGTGATTTTTACCTGAATAACCTGTGTGACCGATTGTCTGTGATAATCAGACATTCGCTCAGAAGAGTGAAGCTCATTTGTGCTCTGCTGCTGCCATCTAGTGGCTGAAAAGGGGGGAAGCACGTTAATTAAGTCAGATAAATAAAAGCGAAGTCAATATATTGCGTATATTTAAATAAATGAGCTGTCTGTAGGTTGTCATTGTTGATTAGTACAGACCTTGTTTTATGTTGGTAAATGTAATGGTACAAAAGCAAGCTATTCATCACAATTGGATTTTTAGGTTATGAATAAAACGAAAAGTAGTAGCATAAGGGATAATCAGAAAGGTTTTTGAACGCTTGTCAGTTATGACAGAGGTGCTTATGCCCGCTTCGGTTTTCAATGTACGCCATCACGTTAAAACAGGATTGGTGGCATTTTCAGTTCATTGATTGCTTCCACACGCCTTCCCCCTCCTTGTCTCTTTCACGACTATAGTTAATGCATTAGAACGATTGTCAAGTTGCCGTGTTTCTACAAATCGAACTCGCTGTTCCGGAACGGCCTTTCAAAATGAAAGCCAAAGGCCGCTGTTCGCCAGAGAGGCCTTCACAATAAAACAGTAATTAGCTTAACAATATATTTAACTTATATTGCGTCCTTAAATATTGATTTTAATTCATTACAGATCTAACCTGCTTGCAACACAACTTAGATAAACAATTTCAAGTGGTTAAAGGGGGTTTCCTGTCTGGCTCATTTGATTTAGAACTGAAGTAAGGGAGAATAGTGTTTTATGAGTCATTCCTCATGGTTCCATCCATCCATCCATCTTCTCCCGCTTATCCGTGGTCGGGTCGCGGGGGTAGCAGTTCCAGCAGAGAGCCCCAAACTTTCTTTTCCCTGGCGACATCAACCAGCTCTGACTGGGGGATCCCAAGGCGCTCCCAGGCCAGCGAAGAGATATAATCCCTCCACCTGGTCCTAGGTCTACCCCTTGGTCTCTTCCCAGCTGGACGTGCCTGGAACACCTCCCTAGGGAGGCGCCCAGGTGGCATCCTAACTAGGTGCCCGAACCACCTCAACTGGCTTCTTTCGACGCGAAGGAGGAGCGGCTCAACTCCGAGTCCCTCCCTGATGACCGAACTTCTCACCTTATCTCTAAGGGAGACACCAGCCACCCGGCGGAGGAAACCCATCTCGGCCGCTTGTATCCGCGATCTCGTTCTTTCGGTCATGACCCATCCTTCATGACCATAGGTGAGGGTAGGAACGAAAATGGCCCGGTAGACAGAGAGCTTTGCCTTCTGGCTCAGCTCCCTTTTCGTCACAACGGTGCGGTAAAGCGACTGCAATACCGCTCCCGCTGCTCCGATTCTCCGGCCCATCTCACGCTCCATTGTTCCCTCACTCGAGAACAAGACCCCGAGATACTTGAACTCCTTCACTTGGGGTAAGGACTCATTCCCTACTTGGAGTGGACAGTCCATCGGTTTCCTGCTGAGAACCATGGCCTCAGATTTGGAGGTGCTGATCCTCATCCCAGCCGCTTCACACTCAGTTGCGAACCGATCCAGTGAGTGCTGAAGGTCGCAGACCGATGAAGCCATCAGAACCACATCATCTGCAAAAAGCAGTGGTGCAATCCTTAGTCCACCGAACTGCAGACCCCCCCCCCCACGACTACGCCTCGAAATCCGATCCATGTATATTACAAACAGGATTGGTGACAAAGCGCAGCCCTGACGGAGGCCAACCCTCACCGGAAATGGGTCCGACTTACTGCCGAGGACCCGGACACAGCTCTCGCTTTGGGAGTACAGAGATTGGATGGCCCTGAGTAGAGACCCCCTCACCCCATACTCCCGCAGCACCTCCCACAGTAACTCCCTGGGAACCCGGTCATACGCCTTCTCCAAGTCTACAAAACACATGTAGACCGGATAAGCGTACTCCCAGGCCCCCTCCAGGATCCTTGCGAGAGTAAAAAGCTGATCCGTCGTTCCACGACCAGGACGAAATCCGCATTGTTCCTCCTCAATCTGAGGTTCGACAATCGGCCTGACCCTCCTTTCGAGTACCTTGGAGTAAACTTTCCCGGGGAGGCTGAGTAGTGTGATGCCTCTGTAATTGGCACACACCCTCTGATCCCCCTTTTTGAAAAGGGGGACCACCACCCCGGTCTGCCACTCCTTCGGTACTGTTTCCGACTTCCACGCAACATTGATGAGACGTGTCAACCATGACAGTCCCTCAACACCCAGAGCCTTCAGCATTTCCGGGCGGATCTCATCCACCCCCGGGGCTTTGCCACTGTGGAGTTGTTTGACGACCTCAGTGACCTCCCCCCGGGAGATTGGTGTCGATCCCCCGTCATACTCCAGCTCTGCCTCTAACATAGAGGGCGGAGTTGTCGGGTTCAGGAGTTCCTCAAAGTGTTCTTTCCAACGTCCCAACACTCCATCAGTTGAGGTCAACAACGTCCCATCCTTACTGTACACAGCTTGGATGGTTCCCTGCTTCCCCCTCCTGAGGTGTCGGACAGTTTTCCAGAACAACTTTGGTGCCGCCCGAAAGTCCTTCTCCATGTCTTCTCCGAACTTCTCCCACACCCGCTGCTTTGCCTCGGCCACGGATGAGGCTGCTGCCCTTCGGGCCTGTCGGTACCTTGCAACTGCCTCGGGAGTCCCCCGGGATAACAAATCCCTGAAGGCCTCCTTCTTCAGTCGGACGGCTTCCCTGACCACCGGTGTCCACCACGAGGTTCGAGGGTTACCGCCCCTTGAGGCACCTAGGACCTTGAGACCACAGCTCCCCACCGCGGCTTCGGCAATAGAGGCTTTGAACACCGACCACTCTGGTTCAATGTCCCCAACCTCCACAGGAATGCCCGAAAAGCTCCGCCGGAGGTGTGAGTTGAAGGCCTCCTGAACTTGGGCCTCCTCCAGACGTTCCCAGTTCACCCGAACTACACGTTTGGGCTTACCAGGTCTATCCAGAGGCTTCCCCCGCCACTCGACCCAACTCACCACCAGATGGTGATCAGTTGACAACTCCGCCCCTCTCTTTACCCGAGTGTCCAAAACATACGGCCTCAGGTCCGATGATACGATAACGAAATCGATCATGGACCTTCTGCCTAGGGTGCTCTGGTACCACGTACACTTATGAGCATCCTTATGTTCGAACATGGTGTTTGTTATGGCCAATCCATGACTAGCACAGAAGTCCAGTAACAAACCACCACTCCGGTTCAGATCAGGGGGGCCGTTCCTCCCAATCACGCCCCTCCAAGTGTCTCCATCATTGCCCACATGTGCGTTGAAGTCTCCCAGCAAGACTAAGGAGTCCCCTTCAGGAGCCCCATACAGGACTCTTTCCAGGGTCTCCAAGAAGGCCGAATACTCTGAACTGCTGTTGGGTGCATAAGCACACACAACAGTCAGAGTTTTCCCCCCCATAACCCGCAGGCGTAGGGAGGCGACCCTCTCGTCCACTGGGGTAAACTCCAACAACGAAGCACCTAACCGGGGACTTGTGAGTATCCCCACACCCGCCCGGCGCCTCACACCTTGAGCAACTCCGGAGAAGAATAGAGTCCAACCCCTATCCAGAAGTAAGGTTCCAGAGCCGACGCTGTGCGTAGAGGTGAGCCCAACCAGATCCAACTGGTACCGCTCCACCTCCCGCACAAGCTCCGGCTCCTTCCCCCCCAGAGAGGTGACGTTCCACGTCCCCAAAGCCAGCTTCTGTCGCCCGGGTCTGGTCCGTCGAGACCCTCCGCTTTCACTGCCACCCTTCTGGCAGCGCACCCGACCCCATCGATGTTTCCCGTAGGTGGTGGGCCCGCGGGACGGAGAAGCGGAGGTGTTGCCCACGTTGCCTTTTTGGGCTGGGCCCGGCCGGGCTCCGTGGCAAGCCCGGCCACCAGACGCTCGCCGACGAGTCCTCCTTCTGGGCCTGGCTCCAGAAGGGGACCCCGGGCTTCCTCCGGGCCGGGTATCCTCACTTCTTGTTCTTGTTTCTTTCATGAGGTCTTTCTCATGGTTGCTGAAGATAAATCATCAGTTTGTCTGGACTTTGATATAGAGATAGGATCATGGTGGAGAAGGAAGACCTTTTTTGGTTTCAAATTAAAGAAGAGTTTAAGGATGAAGTAAGCAGGACTTCAACTGGTCAAAAGAGATTTTAAAGTTTAATATTCTTGGTTAGCAAACAAGACATCTGATTATTATGTCACACATGATAATCTTGTTATAGAAACTAGCTTAAAATATTGGAGAAAATATGAAGATGTTCTCTCGTAGTGTGTGGAATATGTGATGCTGGAAACATGTACGTTTTTCAATTTATAGGAGAAAATGGTTTCCTGAAAGAGTTGTTGGGTAAATATGTAGCAATGGATGAAACAATTTTTAGAGTGAGTTTTTGTAATATCATTTGTAGACATCAATTAGGTTGTTTAGATGGCATTTAACAATTAAGACAGATAGTATGATTACAAAGAGTCAGAGTGGAAAGGGTTGGATTTATTTAACCTCGGTGTGCTAGATTTTTTATAGGTAATGCGTCCCGAGACCTGGACTCCCCCTCTGAGTTAGAAAAGGCTACGATCCCGACCCTCCAAGCAGACAAAAGACCTAACCCAACAGGAGACTCCTCCTTCTCCGTCGAACAGACAGAGAACCAGAGCTGAAACAACAACAACAAGACTGCAGCCAGAACTATCTCCACCTGTGGCATCCAGAACCAAACAGTATGCTGACGGGCAGAAATCTACGCTCATCAGTCCCTCAGACGGGACCATGAAGTTCCAAGCTGAGCACAAGAGCAAAGTGTGGGACATGAGAGCAGAATCTGCCCTCCATAAAAACAGCAGGGAGACTGTAAAGGAGGAGATGAAATGCAAAGCAGTGCAAGAACATTAGCATGATGGGGCATGCAGATGTAACTGGGCCAATGGCTGCCTAAAAGAGTTACAGCTGATGAAGTTACAGCTGATGGACTAAAGAGAACACAGAATCAGAGGAGTTGGCATGGTCGATTAGATGTGAGGAGGTCGGGGTCACGGCTTGAGATAACCAGAGGAGGAGAAAAGGAAAACGGGAATGAGTGAGTTTACACATAAACACACTTATTCACAAAACGCACATTTAAAGCATAAATACGTAAAGACAGAAAGATTTATTAAATTAAAAATAGCAGTAAACTATTAGAGTAAAATGAGAACACACTGAGGGTTAAAGGGGGCCACATGACAGAGTACAACCATATTCTTCAATCTTTTCATCAGGTTAACAAAATATTCTTTGACATTTTTTATTCACGTGTGAATAAAGTAGTGGGATAGTTTTAGGAACCACTCTATAAGACAAATCTTTATCTGTATGGATAATGTTAAAGGGAGAGCTGGTGCCAAGCCAGATATAGTATTCCAATCTAAATAATTGATTTCACCATTGTAGCATAGTTATTACCATAGGAAATATGAAATGACTTCTGTTTTTAAATCCTTGATAAAGGAGGGAGTAATGGTTGCATGTTCAGACATCCAGGGTTCCACACACTGCTAAAGAGTTTAACATTGATTTTTAGGTGGACCAGAATTTATGACATGTGGTTGTTATACCATTGTTATCGTGAACAAAACATAAATAAGGACATAGTATCTGCTTGAAGATGAATGGATTTCATATCCTAGAGGGGATTAGTTATTGTGAAGACTCCACAAGGTATTTACTAATGTATTGTGAAGAACTTGAATTGACTTGATAAATAAGTGAAGATAAGAAGATGTATTGACCATAAATTAGTCAATTGGTAAATAAAAATAGCGGAAAAGAGGGGAACTATTAAAGTGAAGTGGAAAATCAGTCTAATACACACTGATAAAAAAAAGGGGGGTGCAAGTATGCACTGGATTTTTTATTCGTGTGTGAATTTGGTAGTGTTTTAATTTGTTACAGTATTGATCAGTTCAAAGGGAGAGTTTTAGTAACAGCTCTATAAGATCAGATAAATATTTATTTATATAGGTCATGTTGAAGGGAAAGCTGGTTCTAAACAAAATATAGTATTTCAATTTGAGGTACTGGTTTCATGTTCAGACACCCAGAGTTCCACGCACTGTTAAAGAGGGTAACATTGTTCTTTAAGTGCACCAGAATTGAAGATAAATTGATAGAATGAGTTATGGAATACATAGCAGATCTTTACAGATCCTAGTAATGTTTTGACACAAGATAGTGATGTACACATGTTTCTGAAATAGATCTATTAGTCATTTTAATACTAATTAGGTGTAAATGAATTGCAGTAATAGTAATAGTACAATAAGGAAGTGACATTTTTTTGGCTAGACACTTTTCAGGGAATGTGGGAAACAGCAAGGAGGGGTTGGAGATATCTTGAACATTATAGTTGTAATTGTGAATTAATAAATGATGGCGCTCCATATATACAGATTTGTATAGACGGAGGATGCTGGCCTGTGCTGGAACATCAAAGTCTCTGCAGAGCACGACACATGGCCAAAAAGACTGAGACCAACTGACCGACAGGGTAACTTGGGAAGGCACTGTCAATGACTGACTCTGCGGTGAACCTGACCAAACCTGACTTTACAACCTGACAGTGTGAGTGTGTGTATGTCTGCACCTGATCAGTGCAACTGCATGATTTAAAACGATGACTAATCAAGCATGTTTTGGACTAACACATTATTTTTGGGTGATAATAATGTGTGAAATGAGAGGTTTCCTAACATTGCACAAAAGGGGAAACCGTATCTAATCTGCTTCATGATGTTTCACTCCCACAGGAGGTGGCGGTTTGAAGAATGTGAAACTCAAACTATGACATTTGGAATTCTGTTTCTTTTAGGACTGAATGATGGAGAGAAACACTCTCAAGTGTTTACTGTGGGAAATGTTTGGTATTGTCTTATAATCCATTATGACCTGAAGGTTTTCTTCCATACAGGTTTTTGTTTACACATGAGAAAATGTGTAAAAAAGGGGGAGTGTAAACGTTACAATGTACATTTTTCATTTAGGGACTGAAAGGAACCGGCTGGCACAACTCCATTGTTCAATCTGACCATTGATTGACAGTTTTAGAATTGACCTGCTCCATATTTGGGGATAAGAGGCTGTTTGATGAATGTTGACATGTCTCTAGTATTGATTGAGTTATAGCAGGTAACACAGATAGAGAATCAGTGGCCAAGGGGCTACCAGAGAGATGTAAGTCCAGAATGGAATAATGGAGAGGCTGACCGGTGAGTAATGTTTCAACAGACAACATCATGTAACTAGCCTGGTAAAGAAGTAAAAGCCATAGACTTTATTGTTTAGGTCATTATGGGGATATACATTTCATCTACATTTGTAATAGAAAGACATTTGATGACAGTTTGTGAGAATTCTGTATTCATTTTTTTAGTGGGATAATATCTAAGCACTGACGGGTAGAAGCAGTATCACCAGGAAGCCATTCACTTTGTTAGTATTGTGATTTTGGTTGTTTTTGAATCCATATTCGATTAGTGTGTTTCTTTACCAGAAACATTAGCAGTTCAAATCATATTTTTAGATTTTTAATGGGATCTCAGGGATTTCATTTAAATAAATACAGATGCTTGTCAGAAATTCAGAGCTATTGAAATATGTTATTTAGTTTACCTAAAGATGTTGTGGTTCTTATTTAGTGGGCACAGTCCAAGTATTAAGATTCTGAAGCTGCACAATTAATTTAGAAAACCTGTGCACCGCCGTCTGTTATTGTAAGACACCCCACCAACAGGCTCCAAGTTGCCACGCACTGGTGGGTCAAACAGCCGAGGGCCTCAGAGCCCGGAGCGTA
>NC_047526.1:8621569-8636569 GCF_902827115.2 Pseudochaenichthys georgianus
GGGTGGATACAAGTACATCCCAATGCAAGTTGGCTCTGTAAGGAAGATGCCATTAATCGAAAGCCGCAGGAAAGGAAGAAATGCTGCATTCTTTGAAAGGGAGCCTCATGGTGGAACCACACAAACCAACGGAAAGCCAGAGATTCCACTGAAATCAAGCAAACTGGGAGGAAGTGAAGCGCAAGAGATGCATCAGCAAGTTTCACTCTGCAGCTTCTGCCGGAGAAAATCAAATCAGCAGCACATACACTGAAAGAAAAGGCCTGTCACACTGTCCAATGGAGAGAGCTCCCATTGGACAGGGGCTCGGGGCTATCTTTAACATGAATGATATTAATGCTTGGGGACCAGAGGAGGGTCACGTTGAGTAGTACCAGCAGGAGGTTTCTAGCTGTAGAATGAAATCTCTCAGACACAATTGGATTGATTGCAATGAAATGTGGGAACAGCATTCATGGTTTCCCTTCGGATGAATCCTAATAGTGTGGTGCAGAAATTGGCAATCAAACAACAAAATGACGTCGTCTAAGTAACCTAAATGCATGTTTTCCACAGATCTTATTTTCATCAATATTCTAAAATCCAATGGAAAATCCCATCGATTGTTGGCGATGGCGCCCTCACGATGTTGACTTCCAGGTCGGCCTACAAGAACACGTCGTCACTGCACCACTCTATGTTCGTGATCTTATGCCTGGTCCTTATAATGTTATCCTACCAATGAGAATGGTCTGCCCTCCTCTGACTCTGGTTGGCTTATCCCATATGTTTACCATAAACCAAACTCAACCAACCCAACCAATACACAACTAGCCAACCAGAAGCAGTAGTCATTCAGTGAAATTGGGAAGGTGTGCTGACATGATTCTGCTGAATAATTAGCCATGTGCTTCTGTATTTTGCAGTGTGTGTCTTCTGGACTAATCCAATCCACTTTATTTATATAGCCCATATTAAAAACAGAGGGTTTACCGAAGTGCTTCACAGCAAACATAACATTATAATAACATATAATATTACAATAATAGATAAAAGGCATACATAAGAATAGACAAATGGGTCCACAGGGACAATTCCGGGACTATTGGGGTTCGGAATAATGGGCCGTCTTAACGATGAGCAGTCCATGGAAATCCCCTGACTTTTACTTTGGTGATGCCCCGAGGTTGACTTGTGGTTTAAAATAAAACGTCTTGAAAGTGTATTAACTTTACGCTTCCTTTATGATGGGTGATTTCCGTAGCTACCATGCACATTAGAGCCTTCCTCTTTCATGGTAAATGGAACTGAAAATGAGTAAGTGGAAAAATAGCTTCAGAAAGTCCTCCACACTCTCCAGGATGATGAAATGTGTTATTCCCTTCACAGCACACAGAAGTGGAATGAACTTCGGTTTGTTTGATATGTGCAACAGATAAGCTGGCGACACCTGACTCTAAATTACTTTCAAACGGCTCTTAAATTACAACTGCTGCTTATTCCCACATTTTATTCTGGAAATGTTGGAGATTGATCTTGGCCAGCTTTGGCTTCAGAGGAGGAAGTAATTTAGGGAAGGAATGTAGCAGGGTGTGACGGTATCTATGTCTATCTGTCCAACTGAACTGCTTTTTAAGATTGAAAGTTAACAATGGGAGAATGAGAGTTACAATTCGTCAGTTCTTACAAGATGAACGCCACATTTTCACAGCCTTCTCCCCTTCTTTACACTCAGTCACCGCCATTACAGTTCTTCTATCTGGTTTGTGTCACGCACCACATGGCTTAAGAGGCCTCTCCTGTATCATCAGCTTGTACTACTGCCTGGTCTGCATCTCATACCAAATACAGAGAAAAGGTACAGTATCTAAATTGCAGCGAGATTAAATGAGCCGTAGGCCTTTGGGGGAAATGATAGTAAGTCAGTACGTCCCAATTTGCCTAATTCTCCATCTTTTGTTTGGCAGGCTTTATCGCAATAGGCGCGTTCACACCGCAGTACTTTTCCCACTTTAGTTCATGAGAACTCTTCAGTTCTCATGAACTAAGTACAGATCGTGTTCACACCGGAATAAGTCCCTGACGGAGGATTAGGCAAATGAAGCCGCTGACGTCACTTCTTCTTCTTTGGGTTTACTGGCAGGCCGCAAACCACTTCACACGTATACTGCCACCCGAAGTCCCCAGCCGGAAGTCCCCGGAGTTGGGCACTGGCTTCAGTAGAAGCTGCTGGGACTCCCAGCAGCTTCCACCCAGCCAATCAGACATAGGAACCTTTTTCTCCCACGAAAGCCCCTGCTCTCTAGCAGGGACGGAAAAGGGGGTGAAAAGGTTCTCATGAACTCATTTAGTTCCTGGGGCTTTTTGATGTGAACGCAAATATATGGTAGTTCTGGTGAACTATCGTGGGAAAAGTACTCCGGTGTGAACGCGGCTATTGTTAAGCATGGAGCCAAAAAAAGGTTGGAGGTCTGTGTGTTTGGAATGCACTTTACGGGAGTTTTAGCCGGCCATGGCTAACTTTATGTGTCTGCCAGATACTAAGACTCTTTCAACTGTCAACTAGATTTAGATTGATGGTGCGTCACCAGCGTAAGGGCATAAAAACAAAGACAAACAAAGCGGTCATGGAACAAATGACACATGGGACACAATTTGACTTGAGTGTGTCTTCATTTAACATATTTGAGTGATGTGGGGTTGGTTTACTTTAGCAGTTTACTGTTTACTGCTGGAATCAGATCCATAATGCCTACATTGAACAGGTTGTGACTGTTTCTGTTAAAAGGTCTCATCCAGCAGTGGGAGATAACTAAGTAGACTTAATCAAGTACTCTGCCAAAGTACGATTTTGAGGTACAATGACTATTTTCATGGTATTCTACTTTAAACTTCTACTCTCCTACATTTAAAAAGGGAATGATGTCATATTTAAAAATCAGCTTTGGCTTCTTTTAACAATATGCATCTCTAAAAACTAAACTAGGGGACTAACTCTTATGTCACTCAGATTATTTAAATATTTTACAAAAAGTCAATCCGAACTGTGCTTTTCTACAACAGCAAAATGCTACGTGATGCAACAATCTAGAAATGTCACATATAAGTATAATTATACGCACACTGTTTAAAGATTACTCTGAGAATAGGTTTGTACTTTTACTTAAGTAAGATTTTGAATGCAGGACTTTTACTCGTAATAAAGTACTTTTCTCAAGTGAAGCACCTGAATACTTCTTCCACTGGTCCGATCTCCCTCAGTGTGCCTGGCTCCACTCAGTGGGGAGTCGGGGAGTCAGTGAGACCAGCTGGGAGAGCTGATCTCATTAGCGGCTGAAGGGAGGGCTGCTGAGCTGGGCATTCCTCTGGAAGGAGATGTCCAGGTTTCATTGAGTAAAAATGAATAAATAAACCAGGACAACAAAGGAGCTCTTGGAAAAGAAAACAATCTTGGCTGAAGGGAAACATAAAGTCTTTAAAAACATGAATAACCATAAAAAAGGCAATTTAACTTCGAATTGCTGAAATTGCACAAGTCTATTTTTAACTTCTTGGCATGCTATATTTGGACACATATAATGGCAGGAAAGAGGTGGAAGGGGGGGAAAGAAGTGCAAATGTAAATCATGGCCTGGAGTCAAACTCTCTTGGCCAGGGCCATCAATCACACCTCGAGAGCAGCCTTCTTATCCAGAGGATAAGGAGCTGCTACTATGTGCTGTGTGTGCGTCTGTCCCGCCACCAGTTGGGCTGTTAGAAGGCTTCCACTTGTCTGATTGGAATCTGCAATACGGATCAAAAGGGAAACGGGGCAGACAGGCTGATTGCGTAAAGATTGGTTATGACGAAGGAGGCAAGGGGCACTACAGCCATCAGTGTACACACACACACACACACACACACACACACACACACACACACACACACACACACACACACACACACACACACACACACACACACACACACACACACACACACACACACACACACACACACACACACACACACACACACACACACACACACACACACACACACACACACACACACACTATTTGCTGAATGTTATTAAACTGCCACTCAACCCATGTTCTTTGAGAGGTTTCAGTTTTCTCTTTGCCGAATTATAAAACTATATGCCAAACTCTGTAGTACAAATAAATAAAAACGTTTTTTACATTAAAAAAAGAAATACTGGTTGAGAGTTCATTCTTGACCATACAAAATAATTTCACGTCATTTTTTCTTCTGTACATGTGTTTTGAATGATTACCTTGTGTTACAGGTGAAGCATGTTTGGTTTTTTTGCTCTTTTTTTTTTAGCAAGCATGATTTTCATTCAATAAACTCAAGGGTGATACTGCGACAGCTTTACTGTGTATGACCGGCAGGGCCGTCCCTGGCCAACATGAGGCCCCACGCAAAGTTATATGATGTTACCTTCTGTTTCGCGAGCGTCGACGGAACACTAATTGCCGCATAAGCGCATAGGTGCGGTGCATTTTCGGCTCAGTTGAGGCCCCCTCCGCAAGGTGAGGCCTCCGCAGTCTGCATGTTCGGCCTGTAGGGAGGGACGGCCCTGATGACCGGTATCTTTTGTGTGCTAATGTTTGCTGACATTAGATAGATATTGATCTGGAACGGACATAACTGAGCCACTTCACTGACTTTACGGCTCCTTTCTTCTTCTACTATCTCATCCCAGTTACGCAAGGTTGATGTGTTTGAAGCCTCCAAATAAGGTAATAAGGAATATTACATTTGACGTTTTCGATGTTTAAAATCTAATTATTTGGATTTTCCCGGGACATTTCCTTCATTATAAAAGGGAATACAATAAAAGGTACATTCAAAAATTCCAAAAATAATATTTATGTAAACATTAGAAGTTGAAATAAGAATGTGCAATACAAAGATAAATTAAATTATATTAAATACATACATTTATATAAACATAAGAGGTTAAAGAAAGAATGTGCAATAAAAAGATAAAATAAACATAATTAAATGTCTTATTAAAGATAAAATAAAACAAGATAGAAAACAATATTTATATAAACACAAGTTAGAATGTGAAATAAAAATGATAAAATAAGTTGAGTAAAGATATTTGCAGTGGTGTTTTAGTATTATAAAAATGCTGAATGGCACAGTTTAAAAGTGCCAGAATACCCTAAATTGCTCAGAAAATGTAACATAAATGTTTCTACAATTCCATAACAACTGGAACAACTTGTTTTAGTAGGCATGGGACAATAAGCAGAGTGTTCCCATGATGGACACTTTTCATCAAGAGCTCCACCTTTTTCAGAAAATAGGGTACTGTTAAGTCCTCTTAAGTCTCCTTGTTTCCTTTGGACCTGTTGCAAAATGTCTTTGGCAAATGACCTTCAGCAGTGAAGCTGCTGAATGGAACTGAAATAGAGGGAGGGAGAAAGATTCAAATACGCATACGAGGGGAGAGAGGCTGGGGGGGGCGGGGGATGGAGAGAGAGCGGGCATGACTGCTCTTGGAGCTCTGACAAAAAACGTTCCTGTTGTTGCTCCCCTCTCTGCAGAGCAGTCAGACTCCTCTCTTCAGCGCAGACAGTGTACCATGTGAAATGCACTTGCCTGGACTATATGCGGGAGTTTTAAAGTCATGGCTCTCCATCTCCATTTACGCACGGCGCGTCACTGAAGATACTACGCACTTACAGTGAGACTTTTCCAGGATACATTTAGGAATAAATTGACATTTCTTTGCGTTTATGACATGAGGATGGAGACCGTTCTGTTTTACCTGCTTGCCTTCACATTGGCCCGGTTTAGCAGTCTTGGATATTCGGAGTCCAGCGTTCAGACGGGACAGAGAGCGGCCAGCAGACACAGGTAGGATCAACATAAAGGGAAACACACGTGTGTGTGCATGTGTGTGGTTAGTTGTGTTTGCACTGGAAAACCCCCCGCAGTTCAAAACCTTCATTGGAAACGTGTTTGTTTAAGATTATGATCTCGGTGAGGTTACCCTTAACTGTGGTAGGTTCCACTAGTGAAACACGTTGACTTATAGGGGTCCTTAGGGGCTTCAAGTGGCACCTTGCTAACAAAAAGTGAAATATTTAATGGCTGAAAATGATTGTAGATTGACAAATGTGAGAATTTTGCGTTTTTACTAAATGTTTTACAGTTATGTTAAATGGAATATTTCGGTTTTTATCTGAGAGAGAAACAATTATTGAGTAATCCACAAAAATAATCAACAAATAATTGATGATATAGATAATATTAAGATGACACCCTGTTTGATTCAGATTTAAACCAAAATATATTTGAAATAATCTCACTTAAATTATATATAACAAATTACATTTCAATTTTTTTGTTTGAGATTAATTGAATCAGGTAGCGGAATTCAGTAATAAAGAGCCAAGACAATGAGAGAAAAATATAATATATATAATATCTGATTAAAAGAAGGTTAGATAAATACGGAAGACTATTAGTGCCAAAAAACTCTTAAAAATCTTTAAGAAAATAATAATAATACTTTTCAAATACTTAAAAAGAAAAACCCAACACTAACCAAACACTCATTATAGGACAAAATGTGACAAAATCATCTCAATATTCAGGAAAATATCCTTTGGGAATATCATTTTCTGAGACCATAGTGTGAAAATATGGTCCCTTGCAGAAGTGCACACGCTGTACATTTTTATTTTCAGAGGAAAAATCTTATCGGTGATTAGGCCTCTTCTAGGGGGCCCTCCTTGAATGGGATGGGTGGGTTGGGGTTGTGTGATGATGCAAGGGGGGCCCCAGAGCTGGACATGGTTTATAGGGATTATAGATGTTTACTGTTTCAGGGACCCAAGTGAAAAGTTTTCAGGGGGGCCCAGAGTATCTCGAAGCGCCCCCAGCTTCTTGCTGGAGGGGAATTCATCATGTTGGCAAACAGCATGTTGCAGTCAAGTGAGGGTGAATGGGCTCTACAGGGAGTGACACATTGAGGGGAAACTGAACTGTTGACTGAATTAATCCAGAAAGTGTACATCTTGGAATTCTAAATTCAGATGAAGGACTCCCAAAATGGCCATTTTGTAGTTCTTTATGGGACAGTAACATTATCATTACGTTTTTAGAGACAGTTGATTGATTGTCGCTTGTAAATCACTGATGACTGTTGGGGTCCCATGCACGTAAAGCTGTTGATACTGTCAGTGGGCCAACGCACGTATGTTTTTATTGAGCTGTTGCTGCCCCATAGTGTGTTATTAGCATGTAATTGAGCTTCTGCCTGAGGGCCCCATGTGCACGACCCCTTCACCTCTGTGGACTGTGTGTGTGTGTGTGTGTGTGTGTGTGTGTGTGTGTGTGTGTGAGACTTGTTTTTGTTTTTATAATTGAATGAATACGGTAGTTTTGCCAAATTAAATGGCTGAAAATGTAGGTGTGTGTAAATGAATAAAAGGCTGAGCGAGTGAATGACAGAGTCCACCTCTCACATGTGGTATGTGTCTGCCTGCATGCCTCCATGTGTTTGTGCTTAGCGTGTGTGTGTGTGTGTGTGTGTGTGTGTGTGTGTGTGTGTGTGTGTGTGTGTGTGTGTGTGTGTGTGTGTGTGTGTGTGTGTGTATGCAAGGCAAGCCAGGCTTCTGGGAGTTGAGCTGCTGCAAAATGAGCTTCTACTGTATCAAGATGTTCTCTACATCATAGCAAAGTGTACTGCTGCTTCAGTGGCTGACTGAGTGGTGAGACATGGCTGGATGGCTTCTTATGTGTATGATGAAGCTAAACTGTTAGCTACTGTGGATTATGGAAAGTGGGGCACAATAACAGAAGGACTAAGCCCTAATTGATTTAGGAAGTGGAAATAAGTGATAATGCCAAGATAAAAATTAGAGAAAAAGATAACTTACCTCATTGAGAGTAGGTGAGATAGGAACAGAAAAGTATTACTGCCAGACGTAAGAGAGACAAATGACAGGATGAGTATTTTTTGGTTGTTTTGGATTTTGAAAATGAAGTTGAAAGTGCTAAGAATGAATTCAAAATGTTGAGAATAAAGTTGAAATGTTGAGAATAAAATGTATATATACCATTTTAACGATATATCGGAAATTTTGAAAATAATAGAGTTAAGATAGGGCACAAGGCACAACACACAGCAAAAGATTCAGAAAAATATATAGAGAAATAATTGATGGAGTAAACGGAAAAATAAGTGATAAAAAGTCAAGAGAATGATAGGTGATTGAGAGAAGGTCAGATAAGTAGGGAAGACTATGAGTGCCAGGTATATGGCAATACATAATACTGGTTGAAAAGTTGTTCAATGTTAATACAAAAGTTATAATATCATTTTGAGAATTGGGAATAACGTTTAATAAATGAAAATAAATCAAACACAGCATATTCTTTAAGACCGACTTTTTTCTTGTACTTTTAATTTACTCACAAAATGTGAAATATAAATCTTCCTCCTCTTGTTTTTGTCCCTAATGCCTGACCCTAAAATACTTCTGTGGATAAGAACATGTAAAGATAAACAACAGGCCTGATAAGAGAAAAGAGTCAAAGAAACGGGAGAGGAGGGAGAACCCGAGCAGTCGTGACAGGAGAGGATGAAAGGGTGAGAAAAGGCAGGGAGGAGCATCACGACAGGAGAAAAGACAGAGTGACAGTCGAAGAGAAGACTTGGTTTGGGTCCTTACATGCCTTTCCCCTAGCTGAAACCAGTAGCCTATGAAGGAGTCAGCATGGCGGGCCTGTGACGTACACACACTCATACAAACCACACACACAAAGTGACGCATCGGGGGGAGGAATGCACTGGCCCGTGGCGATGCGGTTTGCCCCTCTGACATCTGTTTGAACCCCATTGATCTGTTTTGACAGATGTGTGAAGTATTCCATATGTGATAAAGGCGGTTGAATGAACTGAATACATCCAGCAGGGGTCTGATGAGGAGCTCAGGAGGACCCTGAGCTGTGCGACACATCTTCTGCCAAACTGTCAGCAGTGCACACCAGCTGCAGACACTGACAGAGGAGTGATGTGTTCGAGGGCTGGATGCTGGGGACTGCTAATATGTTTAGGCCTGGGTACAGTTTACAGGACAATACATAACATTTAGCTGACACTTTTATCCAAAGCATATTACAATAAGTGCATAAACCATAAAGATACAAACTCGGAACAACAGAACAAATGCAGGTATATTTGCTTCGAAAGAGCCAAGCCATTCTAAGTGAAGGTGCATTAGTTTCAAATGGGATAAATTATTGAAGCGTTTTTCCTTTTGAAGTGTGTGTTGGGTTTAATGCCCAACGTACAAGCGAAAGAGGTGGGTTTTACAGTTCCTTTCAAAGGAAGATCCTGCTGTCCTCATAACAATGGAGAGCACTTTCCACTATTTTGGAACCAGGATAGAAAAAATTAGGAAGGACCGGATTCCTTCAAAGCACATTAGGCCATTACCAGTGGCGGCCAATACAGTAGTTTACTAGTGGAGAGTATTCTTCTTCATCATCTTTCGTCTTCTATCCATTTCCCCCCATGATTTTCTTTACATTGGCATTGGGGTGCTCCATGCAGGGTCCATTTGCTCTTATTCACTCACTGGAGTTCTGTTGTTTTCAGTGTTGTGCTAGTTACTGAAAACTAGTAACTAGTTACCATTACTAGTTACTTCATTTCAAAAGTAACTCAGTTACTTTACTGATTACTTACACCAAAAAGTAATGCGTTACTGTGAAAAGTAACGTTTTAGTTACTTAAAAAAGGGCTCCCATTATATTAATGCCCTTATAGCCTTCATTTCAGTACTGTTATTGCATTGGAGAATAACACAATCTGTTGATCAACTTGACAGGCATTATATGCAATCTGGATAGCATCGATATGAGCTGGCTTTACATTTTTGTATATTCTTTCTCCAGGTAGTTGGAAAAAGTTTTCCGTCCCATATGCTGTGTGCCGCCCGGACATGCTATCATGCTAACTAGCTCCCTGAAAGCGGGTGACTCCACTGTAGCAATAGCCTGCATGTGTTCTACAACATACCGTGCAATGGCTTTATCGACTTTCCCCTGGCTAGCAGTCCCTTGGTTAAAATCCAGCCGCTGTTGCTTTCGTAGGTGGAGGTGGAGTGGCGTCGTCTGGGTCTGTGCCGGTCTTAGCTACTAGCTTCGTCCCAGCATGTTGTTTCTGCAGATGTTTTAAGAGATTTGAATGACTGGTTTGGGCAGTAGATAGGCTCTTTGACCCGCCAGGACACAATTTACATTTAACAGAAACATTCTTTTCTTTGTGCTCGACAAAAGTGAAATAGTGAGAATATCTCCAGGTGGAGAAACTAGACTTGAGCTCCGCCGCTGCCATGACAGTCTTGTTAGTAAACAACACAAACACGCCCACAGCCCGTCTCCGCATGTGACACAGGAAGTATTTAAGTACATGTACTCAAGTACTGTACTTAAGTACAGTTCTCATCTCTGTTTGCCTGGCTGTTGACTATATAAAAAAACGCAGTAACGGAGTAACGCACCATGTAGTAACGGTAACTGAGTTACTGAATTTAAAAAGTAATGCGTTAGAGTACTAGTTACTGCCAGAAATAACGGCGTTACAGTAACGCGTTAGTCCCAACACTGGTTGTTTTAGGTAGGCTGTTTTTATGGCATTCTGCTTTGTGGAGTGTAACAAGAAAAACAGGAGAACCAATGAGCCACAATTCGAGCTATGGCTTAGTTCCATGAACGATAAATGCTAAACATTAACTTTTTCAAAGAAGTGGACGTATAGCTACCTTTTCGTAACCCTTTGGACTACCGGTTTGTAGCCTTGGGTTTGACATTTTTGCTTACGCCATGTTGTTTTTGGCCATCACCTTCATGTTCTTTTAGAACCAGAAGTAACAACGACAGGGTGGATCTATAGTCAGTACAATCGAACTTCGAAGAAAACATTTTAGGCGAACAACATCTTACCTTTCATAAAGGCGTAGAAGCTAAAAAGATATCAAAGTGTTATTTAAAGGATCAAAGGGATAAAATACATCACATTTTCCATTCATCATCAATGTAGTTCCACTTGTTTTAAAGAACAATTTTGTAACTTTGGCAGTGGGACCATCCAAAGGTTACGTGAAAGTACTGTGGCTCTCACGGAGGTCTTTGCTTTTCCAGTACTGGCTTCCAAAGTTAAATAACAAGAGTTTCTTTCTTCTTCTGCTGCCCTTTGGCTTCAACATTTGAGAAACACAAGCAATATCAATCAAAAAAGAGAAAGGGATAACAGTTTTGGATTGGGCAGTTACCGCAGTAGACCAGGGTCCTTATGAAGCCATCATCGTACGTCTCTCACTTTTCTTCACTTCTGGTGACTTCTGTTATTGATTTCTCTACATACAGTTCGACTAATAGCACGGAGTTTCATGTCTCTTCAGTTGTTGAAAGGAATTTGGTGAGATGCAGGAGGTCATAAGAAAAGAACTCCTGGAATACATTAAGCCTCAGTAATTATTGTACTTAATGGTGATCGACTATCCCATGAGAATGCCATATGGTAAGGCAATCTGGGCGCACAGAGAGAATAATTGTCAGTCATTATTAAGCTTCCTTTAATAATTGCCCTTGAGCAAGCTATTCTACCCCAGTGGAGCAGCAGTTCTTAGAATACTCTTAAGATGCAATTGTGGGAAAAGCATTATACATGTTCAATGCTGAACACTGATCCGGTTAAAAGGCTTGGTCACTACAATGGGGAGAGCTCTCTAAAATGCGACAGAATGTCTCCATGCAATTAGGCCGTAACCGGATTGTCCTCTTCTTGACTGAAGCTCGGAAAGGATCCAAATTCACTCCATCTGTACACGTTTCTGCTAATTAGGGCAGAAAATAAATCTCATTATAAATGGTAATGTGAATGTGGGAAAGGGGATCCTTTCCAGTCACAGCCATTGGAGTTTAATGACCATAGTTTCCAGCATGTATTTCATTGGAGTGAGCTTTCTTTGTCTTGTTGAGATGAACCTAAAGAAATCCATATTTGGATCCATCCCAATATTCACCAACCACACAAGAACTGTTTATAAGCCTCCTCTCAGCTTAAAGACTATTATGTAATAACAAGGCACTGAACGGACTGTTTGTGTACTGCAGAGCTGCTAATAAAGCTTTACCTGCATGCATATTCTGTGTTATTTTGGGCATGTCCAATAAGAAGGCTTTGAGAAGACGTATGTCTCGAATGCACATGCCTCCATAAAAGGTGAAGTGAACCACAGAAAAAAACCCTGCAGCCCTCGGAGCGCTGACGTATCTGAGCAATAATGCTAAAGCAAAAGGCATGGACATTCTCTGTATATCTTTGTGACCGCGAGGCTAAACAATCAGAGAGAGGTTTACACAGTCACCGTGTCCCTTGATGCTGGATCCAGTCCAAAGGGTATATGGTGTGTGTGGAGTAAAACTTAAATTGAAGACAGAGCAGAAGGACTGGAGGATTGAGTACGTCTGCTGTTCTGTCGGCTCGCGATCACTCAAGCGTGAGTGAGTGCACTCGAGTGTGTATGTTGTCGTGTGTGACAGCCTGTGTGCTTTGCGCTGTGTGTACAGGGGTATACCTTTACAGGACATTGGAGGGGTGCTTGACCTTTGGGCCACAGTTCAAACAGTGAGCCCCTCCCCTTTCCATCCACTCATTCAGGACGCTGTCAAAGCCTTCCCTTGAAGCGAATGAAAGACCCCCCCAACAATAGGCGCCGCCAAGTGATTTCTTTGTTTAAGTAGTAAAACCTTAGCTCCCCTTTTTCTTTCTTACATTCCTTTTTCCTCCCACTTGCTCTCCATGTCACTTTTGTCAATGCTTATTCCCCTTTTTACCCACAATGCTCCTCTGCAGGACTCATGCAGAGATGCTTTTGAGTAAAATGAACCTGGTATGTGTGGGTTGACCTGTCAGACCGCAGCTTCCTGCTTTAGCTGTGAAGTGCATTTTTTTACAAGGCGATGACATTTATTGGGAAATAAGTGATGCTAAGACAGGTCACAGGTGTAAGTTGTCGCTGAGTTACGGCTCAAGAAATAACAATAAGACGTGTATAATGGACGTTCACTGCGAGGTGCCTGCAGAGCGATAAAGAAACGCTGTTTGTGTGGAAAAGTATAAAGTGTATTTGTGTTAAGGTCCCATGACATGCTTTTCTGGTTATTACCCGTCCCCTTGTGTGATGTAGCTTTTTCTGCATGTGAACGGTCTGCAGAGTCACACACCCTCAAAGTACACCCTGTAGAGAGTAAAACTCTAACACAGAAAATACTTGTCTGTGCTGCTCGAAGGCCTCGTTGGAGATTTTTCTTTTTCCATTTTTTTCTTCCTGAGTATGGTGACGTTCGACACACACTCAGACCCCCATGCAGCAACCAGGAAACGGACACCAGTAATCCACCCTCACACTGTCGCTCCTCGAGCCTCAAAGGGCGGAGCCGCGAGCCCCGCAACGTCCCGCCAACACGGCACCCAGACCCCACGCAGCATTCTCATCTGTTTGTCATTGCTGGTGTCATTTTCTGGTTGCTAAGAAACGCCATTGTAACACATAAACACTGATGTCCAGCTGTAACGGTGGTGATCTCATCAGAACAGAGTGGGCGATCTGACCAATCAGAGCACAGTGGGCTCATAGGGAGGAATGGCCATGACATGGGACTTTTAATTAACATGCATGCAATTTTGTAGAGGCTTGTTTCCTGTGCTTGTAATGTATCCGTCTTGGTATGCATTACGAATGTGTGAAGGCACATTTAGCTCCTGATATGCTTATCCTAAGTCACTTTCAGAATACTGTTTCGTGAGTGCATGTTTCATCATGTGTTAACAATGATGAAACATGTTCTTGTGTCCCCTCCTCTTCTCCTTGTACACAATCCCGCTCGGATCAGTCATTAGTTTTTTCATACCACTGCTACGCTGACGACACCCAATTAATTCTGTCCTTTCCCGCTCAGAGACCCAGGTCGTCGCTCGCATCTCTGCTTGTCTAGCTGACATCTCTCAGTGGATGTCCGCTCATCATCTCAAGCTCAACCTTGACAAGACTGAGCTGCTTTCCTTCGGGAAAAGATTGTCCCTCTCTTGACCTGACTATCAACATCGGCACCTCTGTTGTTTCCCCGACTCAGACTGCAAGGAATCTGGGCGTGATCCTAGATAACAACCTGTCCTTCACTGCAAACATCACTGCTAAAACCCGCTGCTGCAGATACACGCTTTACAACATCAGGAGGATGCGTCCCCAGCTGACCCAGAAAGCCACGCAGGTTCTGGTCCAGGCTCTCGTCACCTCACGCCTAAACTACTGCAACTCCCTCCTGGCTGGTCTACCTGCATGTGCCATCCGACCTCTGCAGCTCATCCAGAATGCAGCGGCTCGTCTGGTCTTCAACCTTCCTAAATGTTCCCACACCACGCCGCTCCTCCGCTCCCTTCACTGGCTTCAAGTAACTGCTAGAATCCACTTCAAGACACTGGTACTTGCGTACCATGCTGCGAATGGATCTGGCCCTTCCTACATCCAGGACATGGTTAATCGTACACCCCAGCACGTGCACTCCGCTCTGCATCAGCCAAACGGCTCGCTGCACCCTCGCTGCGAGGGGGACCCAAGTTCCCATCAGCAGAAACACGTGGGTTTGCTATCCTGGCTCCAAGATGGTGGAATGAGCTCCCCATTGACATCAGGACAGCAGAAAGCTTACACACCTTCCGGCGCAGACTGAAAACTCATCTCTTTCGACTCCACCTCGAGCGATAGAATGACTAACAGAGCACTTATATACTAATAAAGGACCGGCTTATCTAAAGCCAGTTGAGTAGCACTTGAAATGTGTTTGCTCTATGAAACCTGATGTACTTTATGATTCTGTTTTCTTCAAGTTTGTATCTTCTTGGTCGAATGCACTTATTGTAAGTCGCTTTGGATAAAAGTGTCAGCTAAATGCAATGTAATGTAGTGTAACAACGTTTCCCCG